>NW_012135525.1:1359300-1360810 GCF_000956105.1 Propithecus coquereli
AATTTAATCAAAAATTAGCTCATTCCAGAACTCTAGTCACATTTCAACTACCCAGTTGACACATATGGCTAGTAGCTATAGTTTTGGACAGCACAAATATAGAAAATTTCCATCATTGCAGAAAGTTCTGTTGGATACAGTTATTCTAGAGTAACCATTAAAAGAGTAAAAAAAACTTGTGTAATTTCCAGACTAGTAGAAGAGAAAAAAATTGAAATGATAAAAATGAAAAGAATTTAAAAGAAGGCAAGAAAGGAAAGACAAATATAACAAAGGTGGGACAAACAGCATAAAATAAGATAGATTTAATTTAAACCCACATATATCAGTAATTACATGAAATGTAAATTGACTAAGTGTTTCTGTTAGGCAGATAATCAAAATTGGTGAAGGGAACCCACAAAACACACCTATTTGTTGTTTGTAACAAGTTCATCTAAAATAAGAATACTTAAAGGTAGAGGTAAAAAGATGGGAAAAAATTTCCATGCAAATACTACCTGAAGATAGTTGATGTGGCTATGTTAATATCAGTGTTGAATGTAATTGATGTGTCTATGTTAATAGCAGTGTTTTAGGCAAGAAGCATTGTTTGTGATAAAGAGGCTTTCTTTATTATGAAAAAAGGGTTTATTCACCAGAAAGATAGAATAATTTAAATTTTATAAGCATCTGTGACATAAACACATAAAGTAGAAATTGTTAGGACTATTAGAGAAAATAGACAAATTTACGATCATAGTGGGAGATTACTCTAAAAGAGCTATCAGTTTTAAAAGACCAGTAATGAATAGATTTAGAAAAATAAGTACTTGCTTTGACCATCTCTCAAGGTGGTTGTGTGAATGAGACAGTATATTCAATAAATACACTATTATTTAACAAATATTGAATACAAATATAAATAAATACTGAAATATGTTCAAAAATATTTGCATACCTACTATGTGCTGGGTACTATTTTAGTCTTTACTGTTTTGTAAGAGCAAACTTCATCAAATTTTAATGTAAGATATTATTATGTACTGTTTTGTCGATTTTTATTGCTTCATTAATGATAAGCATTGATATCTGTGTGGTTCCATAGAAATGAGTGATAGAGCTTTGAAGGATGCATGCATTAAGGAAATAGGACATTTTGGGCCACGAAGAGTGAATGGCAATTTGAATATTAGAGGAGGGGTAAGACAGTTTTGGTAGGGAGAATAGCGTAAGGAAAAGATTAGATGATGTGTATTTGGATACTAAGCAAGCCAGTTGGCTTTCAAAGGGTTCATATTGGAGAAACAATAAGAAAAATTGAAAGTTAGGGCCAAATTGTATTATCAAACTGAGAAATTGGAGGTATTTCTATGGGGTGGTTATTTGGAATGCATATCCTAGTACTTGTACCATTTCTCAGTTTAACAAATATTTCCAAAGGTAGATAGGAGGGCCTTGATGTATGTACATCTTTAATTTTAATAGCTGAAGCAACAGACTAATTTTCAAAGAGATTGTACCTCTTTAT
>NW_012135525.1:1361941-1376754 GCF_000956105.1 Propithecus coquereli
AAAAAAAAAAAAAAAATAGATCGTGGTCTAGAAGTATTGCAATTATGTATGTCAATGAAGTGATTTTACAACATATAAGTGATGTTTTAGAATTTACATGTTATCTTTATATATGTGATAGTATTGGGGCAGTTATATAGTCTATTTGTGAATTATTTACCTCAATAAAAGGATTTGAGATGAATTTTATTAAGGATAACTGTCAATAAGATTGATAAAATTGGAATAGGACCTTAAAAAAATCCATATAAACTGAGGTGGGCTCAGTATAAATATACCCCAAAACTTAGATATATGAACTAATGGTAATTAAGTGTTTAATTCTGAAATTTGTTATTTGTGTGGAGTTGGTGAGAAAGAGTCAGGGATATCTTCTGGGCTAGAAATTTTCATTATTTAGTAAGTAATGAAATGAATAAATTTTTTTAAGACTGATATTTTTCCTGGCTCTAAAGAGTTCCTTCAAGTAGTATTAAATGTCCTAATGAGTAGTGACATTTATAATGGTTTTGTGATTTATGTGGAGTTGCTCTTCAAGGCTTTTTAAAAAATAATAATTCTAAAAAGCCAAGGACAGAGCATGGCACAATAACTTTTGTTATTTCTAAAGAGAAAAATGCTAATGAGGTTTAAAAATTTAGCTTTGTAAAGCTATAGAGTTTTGAATATGTGGTAATAGGCATTTACCACATGATATTTGAAGACTGTTTTTACACTCTCTTCTTCAAATACCAGTTGTAATTTACTCTTTGACAAGTGTTGGATTGCAGTTAAAGACTGAAGTATGAAAGGGGATCTTAGAGTTAAAGTCCATTCAACAAATATTTATTGCATGCCTTTTACATATTAGACACTGGGAATACAGTAATGAACAAAGTAGACCAAATTCCTACCCTTATGGATATCAGTTTATATAATAGAAGGAGAGACAGAAAATAAAGAAGATAAATGAGTATGATAAGTGATGTGTGTAAGATAGAGATAAATGCCATGAAGGAAAATAAAGCCTGAATGTTGAGGTGGTAGAGGTGACATTTTAGATAAGATAGCCAGGGAATGCCTTTCTGAGAAGGTGACTTTTGAGTGAAAGTCTGAAGGAAACAAGGAAGCCAGCCTATATAAGAAAGAGCAAGTACACAGCCCCTGAGATTGGTGATAAGCCTAGCATATTTGAGGAACAGTGAAGGTGGTATGGTGAGAGGGGAGTGAATAGTGGGAGTGTAGGAGGAAAAGGTCAGAAGAGTTAACAAGAATGCCAGGGGGTAGTTTGTGAAGGACCTTATAGGCTAATGTAAGGATTAAGTTTTCACTCTGGATGAGATGAGAAGGCATGAATAAGGTGATTTTAAAAGGAGCACTCTACTTGCTTTGTTGGTAGTAGACTGTTGAGGTTTGGGATGAGGATAGAAGCAGGGAGAATAGTTAGGAGTCAATTGTAATGATCCAGATGTGAGAGATTATGACAGCTTTAGACCATGGTGGTGGTGGTGGTAGAGGTGGTGAGAATGCTCAGATTCATATGTATTTCAGACACAGAATTGATAGGGTGGGTTGCTGAATTGTTTGCGATGTGGGAGAAAGGAGTTTAAAATGGGTTTTAAGGTTTTCAGCTCTAGCAACTGGAAAGAGAGTAGCCATTTTCTGATGGAGTTTGTAGAAGAACAGATTTTGGGGGTGGTGATGGTATTGGGGATAAGAATTTGTTTTTCAGATATGTCAAGTTTGAGATGCTTATTAGACATTCAAATGAATTGTAGGCAGTTCATTAAAGGTATCATGTTTATTATTTCAAGGAAGAGGTCCAGGCTGGAGAATCTAGCTGGGAGTAGTCAGTAAATAAATGGCATGTAAAGCTATGAGACTGGATGAGTTGATGTAGAGAGTGAATGCGCATAGAGACATCTAAGTATTGAACCCTGGAGCAATGTTTAAAGGTTAAGGAGATGAGAAAGAAGGGCTAAAGAGGTAAGAAAAACCAGGAGAAAGTGACTTTCTGAAAAGTTAAGTGGAAAAAGTATTTCAAGGAGGAGGGATTGATCAGTCAGTGGTGTCAAATGCTGATGAGTGAAGTAAGATGAAGGCTAAGAATCTACCATTCAGTATTCGCTAATGGGTCATTGATAACCTGGATGAGCAGTTTCAGGGTAATGGTGGGAACAAAAACCTGATGGAGTAAGTTTAATAGATAATTGGAGGGAGAAGTTTGGAGACACAGTATAGAAATTCAACTGCTTCATATACTGTTCTCATCTTTTTTCATCAATATGAATGTGTATAAAAACATTTTTGGTTTTATTCTCCTATGCTGCATTTGAATTGGGTGGACATCCTTTTTTTTCCTCCAAGTTCACTTTTCTGCCTTTTTTTTTTTTGAGACAGAGTCTCACTCTCTTGCCTGGGCTAGTGTGCCATGGCATCAGCCTAGCTCACAGCAACCTCAAACTCCTGGGCTTAAGCGATCCTCCTGCCTCAGCCTTCCAGGTAGCTGGGACTACAGGCACATGGCACTATACCCGGCTAATTTTTCTATTTTTAGTAGAGACGGGGTCTCCCTCTTGCTCCGGCTGGTCACGGACTCCTGACCTCAAGCGATCTTCCCATCTCGGCCTCCCAGAGTGCTAGGATTACAGGCATGAGCCACCATACCCGGCTAATGTTTTCTATTTTTAGTTGTTTCGGCTAATTTCTTTCTATTTTTAGTACAGATGGGGGTCTCGCTCTTGCTCAGGCTGGTCTCAAACTCCTGAGCTCAAGCAATCCTCCCGCCTTGGCCTCCCGAAGTGCTAGGATTACAGGCGTGAGCTGCTGTGCCCAGCCTCACTTTTCTCTTTTACATACATTTTCCTGTTTTTTTTTTTTTCTTCTAGTCATAAATAATCTTCTTTAAGATACAATTAAGATAAATCTTATTTACAAAGATGGATTGATGTTTATTAAGAGTGATCAGTACAAACAGATTTTTTTGGCTTGTGCTATTTTTTGGTCTGATTATTTAACAGCTTCATTGAGGTATAAATTGACATACAGTAAACCACATATATTTACGTGACATCATGTAGACAGATATGAATGAAACCATCACCATAATCAATAAACACATCTCTTAACCCCCGAAAGTTTCCTTTGTAATCGCTTTGTAACTCTCCTTCCCACAACCTCAGGGAACCACCAGTCTGCTTTCTGTCACTAGAGATTAGTTTACGTTTCCCAGAATTTTATATAAATGTAGTCACATATATGTTGTTGAAACCACAAGGGAACCCCTTCGTGCTCAGAGTTGCACAAAGATCTGATTTTTGAGACAGCAGGAATTGCCAAGGAAGAGGAATTTTTAATACGAAAGACACGTTGTTGGGAGAACTGGAGAAATTGCTTCAAATCCATCCTGGGAGATCATGGGCTTTTAAAGGACCAGCCACTTGCCTTGGGGCAGGTCCGGGGTGTAACTAACTAGGGGGCTGCCTGCTTTGGGGGCAAGTTGTGGGAAATGGTGAATCTTGGCATCAGGCAGTCTGCCCAGGGGCCTTGGGAATCTCAGCTCCTAGGTCTTGCAGAAAATCCACTATTTCTGGGAAACAACTCAAAAGGTCAAGTAATTAGTTAAGGGAGAGGATTATAAAAAACATATAGGGGTCATTGAAATTTATTGATAGAGCCAGTTACATATGCTTACATCTGGCTTCTTTCACTCAGCATGGTTATTTTGAGATATTAATTCATCTGTGCTGTTTCATGAATCAGTAGTTCATTTCTTTTCATAGCTGACTAGTATTCTACTATATGTATATAACAGAATTTCCTTATCCATTCACCTGTTGGTGGACAACTGGGTTGTTACCAGATTTTTGGCTATTAAAAATAAAGTTGCTATGAACAAATTCTTTAATTTCTCTTGGAAAAAAATACCTAGGAGTGGAATGGCTGGGTCATTGGTATGTATTAGGTCATTAAATATGAAATGTCCGATTTCAAATGAAAAGTGTAGTTTACGGTATCTCAAATCAGCAGTACAGTTACTCAAAGGATTGACACATTTTTGCCATCTTAATGGTAGCTTACTTGTACCAACAGCGAAGAAGCCTGCAGAGCGAGTGGCAATGAAATCGTGAAAGGCGTTTTCCACAGCTTGTTTAGAATTGAATATTTTTCCTTGCAAGAAAAATATTGGTCCTTGGTCCAAAGCCTGGAAAAAGTGGTAGTCAGTAGGTGGAAGGTCTGGTGAATACAGTGGATGACAGAGAATTTCCAAGTTCAGCTTCTGTAATTTGAACAGCATTGTTTGTGCAATATGTGGTCAAGCTTTGTCTTTCAAGAGGATTGGCCTGTCTGTATTAACCAGTCTCTGCTGCTTAATCACAAGTATCCTCATCATTTCATCCAATTGGTTGCAATAGACATCCACTGTAATTGATTGACCAGGTTTCATGAAGCTGTAGTGGATAATGCCAGCGCTGGACCACCAAACGGACACCATTAGCTTTTTCTGATGAATATTTGGTTTTGGACTGTGTTTCAGCACTTCATCTTTATCGAACCATTGTGCCAAATGCTTGTGATTGTCAAAAAGAATCCATTTTTCATCACATATAACAATACAGTGTAGAAATGGTTTTCCTTTATGTTGTGACAGCAGAGGAAGGCAAGCTTTGAGATGCTCGTTGAATTCGTGCAGAACCCATCTCCAGCTTCTTTACCCATTTGTTTCAAATGGTCCAATAATGTTGTAATAGTAATGTCAAACTGTGGTGCTAATTCACGTGTAGGTTGAGATGGATTCGCTTCCACTATAGCTTTCAGCTCATCATTATCCACCTTGGTCGCAGGTAATTTTCAACATTAAAATCACCAGAATGGAACTTCTCACACTGTCAACCTACTGTCTGTTCATTAGCCACATCCTTCCCAAACACTTCGTTGACATTTCAAGCTGTCTGCACTGCATTGGTTCCACAATGGAACTCATGTTTGAAAATAACACGAATTTTTGACTTTATCCATGGATTCACACAAATTACTCTTAAAAAAATATGAAAGTTAATCACAAGCCAAAATGTGCCTTTGAAAGACTGAAGATGTACCTTCACAATAAAAAAAAAAGAAAAAACCAGAAGTGTCAAAGTGAAATGTCTGAGATACCAACTGTCAAACTTAGTACTTCCATGTGTATACCACCATTTCTTTAGCTGTTCATATGTTGATGGACATATGGGTTGTTTTCACCTTTGGCTATTGTGAATAATGCTGCAGTGAACGTTAGTATAGGAGTATCTGTCTAAATCTACTATCTTGCTAATTTTAATTTTCTGTTACTTTATTCCGTTTATCCTTTCTTTGGCCTTCTTTTGGATTAATTATTATGATTCCATGTATCTCCTTTGTTTCTTTTTAGGTATAACTCTTTAGTTGTATTATTGAGTGGTTGCTTGGGGGTTATGGTCTACATTGTTAACTTATCACAGGGTATCATGTGAAATTATACTACTGCATAAATAATATAAGAACTTTTAAACAATATACATCTGTTTCCTCTCCTTCTAGCCTTTGTTCTGTTCTCATGTTTTTGTTTCTGTGAACATAGAGTTAGAAATATTTAAATAATATATAGAGTCTTTTTTATTTACCTATACAACTAGCGTTTTCAAGCTCTTTATTTCTTTATATATTTGCAAATTTCTATATAATTCCATTTTCCTTCTGCCTGAAGGACTTTTAACACTTTTTGTAGTTCAAGTCTGCTGGTGATGAATTATTTCAACTTGTGCATACTTGTAAAAGTATTTTTTCACCTTTTAAGAAAGTATATTTCACTGGATACAGAAGTCTAGGCTGATGGGGTTTTTTCTACTAGTGCTTTACAGATGTTGTTCCATTGTTGTCTGGCTTTCGTTGTTTCCGAAAACAAATTATGTTCCTTTGTACATAGTATGTCTTCATTTTCCTCTGGCTACTTTTAAGATTTTCTCTTTATTATGTATTTTAAGCAGTTTGATTATGTGATTGATCTTGGTGTAGTTTTCTTCATGTTTCTTATGGTCGAGTTTCATTGAGCTTCTTGGATCTGTAGATTTACACGGTTTTTTTAAATTAAATTAGGAAAACATTGGTTTTTATTTTTAAAAAAGTTTTTTTCTTTCCCTGTTCTCTCCTTGAGGGAATCCGTTATAAATATATTAGGTAACTTGAAGTTGTCCCACAACTCTCTGATTTTTTTTTTTTTTTCAGTCCATATGTTTAGTTTCTGTGGCTTCGTCTTCAGTGATATTTTCTTTTATAGTATCTGATGTGCTGTGAGTCTCATCCAACGCATTTCTCATCTTTTTTTCCTTTGAGGCCAGGTTATGAGGGAGTGTGTTTCACTGTATCTACTGTATCTCCCAGACAGGTCTTGAACTCCTGGCCTCAAGCGATCCTCCCGCCTCAGCCTCCAGAGTAGCTGGGATTACAGGCACGTACCACTATGCCTGGCTACATTTTTCATTTTAGACGCTTTAGTTTTCACTTCCAGAATTTCATTTTGTGTTTTTAATTTTTTTTTTTTTGGGAGACAGAGTCTCCCTCTGTTACCCAGACTAGAAGGCTGTGGCGTCCTCATAGCTCACAGCAACCTCAAACTCCTGAGCTCAGGCGATCCTCCTTCCTCAGCCTCCCGTGTAGCTGGGACTTACAGGCATGCGCCACCACTCCCTGCTAATGTTTTCTATTTTTAGTAGGGACGGGGGTCTCACTCTTGCTCAGGCTGGTCTCGAAGTCCTGAGCTCAAGCAGTCCTCCCGCCTCGGCCTCCCAGAGTGGTAGGATTATAGGTGTGAGCCACCGTGCCCGGCCTGATTTTTTAAAAATATCCTCTAGATCTCTACTTACAAAGTTCAGCCTTTCTTTTAATTTTTTGAACATGTGGAATGTAATCATTAGCTGTTTAAATGTCCATGTCCCTGCCTACTAATTCTGTCATCTTGTCCTTTTTTTTTGTTTTTTGTTTTTTGTTTTTCCCCTTTGTAATAGGTCATGTTTTTCTGCCTTTTTGGCTGGCTGGTAAGTTTTTATTGAATGACAGACACAGTAAATGTTACTTTGTCAGGTACTGGATTTTATTTGTTTGGTTTTTAGTTTTTCGTAGGATGCAGTTACTTGGAAACAGGTTGATCTTTCAAGGTCTTGTTTTTAAGAATTTTTTTAGGTATGGCTAGCGCCGATGTTAGTCTAGGGCTATTCTTTCCCATTACAAACCCTTCTGAGTACTCTCAGTGCCCTGTAAATTATGAAGTTAATCACTCTTAATGTTGGGAACAGAAACTATTCCAAACTCAATGTGAGCTTTGGGAATGTCACCCTTTAATTCTTTCAGTTGTTTGTTTCCCCTACTTTTATGTAATTTCTTAAAGCACATGGGCTGGTTAGTCCTTAGCTCAGTTATTAGAGAGAGCCCCCTCTGGAGAGCTTTCTCTTTCTTGGTAGCTTGTTCCTCTCTGGTATTATGTCCTGGGAACTCTGGCCTTAGCCTCCTTGTACTCCTAGTTTTATCTCCTCAACTTACAAAGGCTCCTGGGCTCCATGTGATTTTCTTCTTCTTTGCATGATAGTGTGAAATTCTCCTCATTCTGTAAGCTGTTATAATCAGAAAGCTTACGTAATCCGTTTTCCATTTCTCAAGAGTTCATTGCCCTTTGTTATCTTATGTAAGAGTCTTGAAAATTATTTTTTCATCTATTTTTCCAGGTTATTAGTAGTTTCAGGCAGGAGCATAAATGTAGTTCTTGTTAATTCATCTTGGCTAGAAGCAAAAGTCTGCTTACTAAATTTTTAGATTTGTGCCTGTCAATAAACTTAAAATTTAGATAAAATGTATATATTAAGTACTCAATAGATGTTAGCCCCAAAGTTGCGAAATAGTGGCTTGTAGAATTGTTTTGCTGGTTTAAATGACAATTTAAATAGTGGGACATTAAGCATAAAAAACTGGATTTGGGCTTTTTCTTAAGTTGCATACTGTAATAACATTTTGTCTGCATTTCACCAATTAGCTGGAGCTGCTTTAGTCAAAGCATGTACTTTCTCTAGCTTGTTAGTTACCTGTACTTTACCCTTTTGGGGATTCATTTAATTTACATTATCTGCCATGCCCAGTAGAATTTGAGTTTGAGATCGGTTTTAACTACCTTTGTCATTATTAAGAAGATAAGAATGTTACCACTATGGTTTTATAAATGATACAATCAAATTATTAGTTACACCTTCTGTTGCAATCAAATCATCACTATTGTTTTTCAAATTCCATATACCTAAAGAAATCAAATCCTTGCTGAGATCCATATATGTAGAAAAATAAATTATTTTTATTGTATTTATAACCTGTGATAGGTTGATAGTCAAATAAGAGCTCAGGTCAGTTAATGAAAGCATCATCTGTTCTTTAGCGAGATTCCTAAGAGAAGTATTTAGTTACTCTTACGATTGTCATGAAAGTTAGCTTAAGGGATGTTTGTGGCATTTGGAGAGGCATTTTCTTAGGTATTCAGAGTCTGAATTTCTATTTTTGTGTATAATCTAAAGCTGTAAAATAAACATCAGTGTTGTGTGCTTTTTGTAGCTGGCTTCAAACTTCTTATGTTTGTGTTATTAGAACTTGAATCTAATCTTTTTAAATTTTTGTCTCATAATATTTTTTCCTCAATGCTCATTATTAGCTAGATGTGGAGGATGTGTAAATGTTCCCTAAGTTCTTAGAAAGTTTAGAGGCTATTTCAGTTACAGATTGAGTTTGGCTGCATTTAACTGAAAATTAAGGTAACAGTGGTTAACAAAATAGGTAAAGTATTCCTTGTCATAACAAGTCCAAAAGTAGACATTCCAGAGTTGATGTGGTCACTTAAGGATGCTGCTGTTGAAGACAGGGTTATTCTCCTGATTTTTCCCTCACAGTCAGCTACAATATAGCTGATGCTGTTCTGCCTTCCTTAGTTTAGCTCCAGGCAGGCAGGAGGAGGAAAGAGAAAGGGCAAAAAGGCTTATATCACCTTAGGTTGCCCTTAGTTCAGGAGCTTTCTAAAAAATGTCACCTGAAGTCATCTCAAATCTTTTATTTTATTTCCTGGATTCATGTTGCATTGCTCTCTCTCTCTTCCAGGATCCTGGGAAATTTAGGATAGGCTATTATTGCCCCTAACAAAATCATCATTCTTTTGGAAAGAAAGCAGGAGTAGATGGATAAGTTCCTGCCTTAGAAACCACTAACTATAGAAGACTTCTCTTACACCCATAGGTTGGACCTTCTTATTTTTCATAACTTGTACCCCTTCTGAAACCATAAACTACAATATATCATTCTTAAGGGATTTGGTACGTTAATCTTAGCCCTATTTTTTCATCCAGGCTTTTATTCCCTTAACTTCCTCAATAATTAATTTGGTCTTTTTGAATGGAATATAATCACAAACCCCTTCAAATGTTTCGAGGGCAGGATTGATGTTTGTATAACTTATTCTAATCGTAATCTTTTATTGTCGTATTCTATCATTCCTACGTTTCACAAGTCAGTAGATATACTTGGTTATAAAGTCTATAATTTCTGAATTTGTTTGCTTTTCATCACCTTTCACATTAGTTTTATTGTGACTAATACAGGCTTTTGGTCATTATCATGTTTTCAAAATCAGGGCACAGCTATCTTTTAAAAAAAATAGCTTTATTGGGATATAATTTAAATGCCATAAAATTCAACCTTTTAAAGTGTATAATTCAGTAATTTGTAGTATATCACAGAGTTGTGCAACCATGACCTATCTAATTTTAGAACACTTCTATCACCCCCAAAAGAAACCCCCTACCTATTAGCAGTCACTCCTATTCCTCCTGCCTCTCTCCACCACTTCTAGCCCCTGGCATCCATTTCAACTTTCTGTCTCTATGAGTATTCTCTATTCTGGACATTTTCATATAAATGAAATCATATAATGTGTGCTCTTCTGCATCTCGCTTTCTTTCACTTAGCTTAATGTTCTTAAGATTTATTCATGTTGTAGCACGTTGTTAGGAGAAATTCCTTGTCAGATAGTGATTTGCAAATACGGTGGTCCCTGGCTTATGGATAAGATACATTAATGAGAACAGCATTTTCTTTTTTTGGACAGTCTCGCTCTGTCGCCTGGGCTAGGGTACAGTGGCATCATACTAGTTCACTGCAACCTCAAACTCCTTGGCTCAAGCCACCCTCCTGCCTTGGCCTCCCAGGTAGCTGGGGCTACAGGTGTGCACCACCACACCCAGCTAATTTTTGTTTTTTATAGAAAGGGAGTCTCACTTTTGCTCAGGCTGGTCATAAACTCCTGAGCTCAAGTGATCCTCCTGCCTTGGCTTCCCAGGCTGTTAGGATTAGAGGTGTGTACCACTACACCTAGCCCATGAGAACACCTTTAGGTCAGAGTTGTGTGTAACTCGGATCCCTGATGAAAAACAGCGCATATGTGATGATGATAATAATAGCAACAACAACAATACTATAATGGCTCATGTGGTAAATACAGTGTAATACTGTAGTAATAATAATAATACCCTTGTACTATAATAATAAGTTACAGAAACTATTGTGCTCTTTCTTTTAATTCAAACAGAACATAAAAACAAACTCATACAAAAAGTTTAGATAGGAAAAATTTCAAAAAAGAACATTAAAGGTTAACACTCAACTAATAGCATCAGTGCTAGGCTAGTGCTAGGCTAATAGGAATGTTACTCTTATTTTGCTTTTCTAACCAAATCAGTAATAACCTTTCCATCTAATAATTAATCCACTACGCTACTTAGTAATAATTGATGCTTTCATTGAAGCACCACTTTTCACATGTTCTGTCATTCTCACTTTATCCTTTATAATTGTTCTGATAGTTGAGCGACTGAAGCTTGATGCTTTCCCAGTTAATGACAGTGTCTGGCCTTTCTCTGAACATTTGATTATTTCTACTTTCATTTTTATTGTAATCACCTTTCTCTTCGCTGCAGGCTCACCTGGACTTGCAGTGGACTTTCACTTTGGAGGTATGCTGGTATGGGTAAACACATAGACTCACCAAATCCAATCAAAAAGTTAAGACGAAAGTAATACTGTGCGTAAGTGACTGTATAAACAATGAGACTAGGTGCTAGATTAAAGATGCTGCACAAATGAACAGTTTACACCATGTGGGTTTGTTTACATGGGTGGAAGAATCTAGTTCTCAAATTATTAATTTAATTATAGAATTTTATAAATTATCCTTGTGGACAGCCCATTTGTAAGTATGGAACACCATAACCCAGGAGCTGCCTGTACTTTCTTCTGTTTTGTGGCTTCTCTTTTCACTCTCTTGATAATGTCCTTTGAAGCAAAACGTTTTTAGTTTTAGTTTAGTTTTTAAAGCAAAAAGCCCTGTTTATCTATTTTTTTTTTTTTTGGAGACATAGTCTCACTCTGTTGCCCTGGCTAGAGTGAGTGCCGTGGCGTCAGCCTAGCTCACAGCAACCTCAAACTCCTGGGCTCAAGCGATCCTACTGCCTCAGCTTCCTGAGTAGCTGGGACTACAGGCATGTGCCACCATGCCCGGCTAATTTTTTCTATATATATTTTTAGTTGTCCAGATTATTTCTTTCTATTTTTTTTTTTAGTAGAGACTGGGGTCTCGCTCTTGCTCAGGCTGGTCTCGAACTCCTGACCTCAAAAAATCCACCCGCCTCGGCCTCCCAGAGTGCTAGGATTACAGGTGTGAGCCAACGCGCCCGGCCAATCTATTTTTTCTTTTATTGCTTTTGCTTTTGGTGTCACATCTAAGAAAACCATTGTGTAACCCAAGGTCACAAATATTTTCTTCTCAGAGTGTCACAGTATTAGGTTTTACATATTGGTTGCTGATTCGAGTTAATTTTGTATATGGCGTGAAGGGCCCAACTTTGTTCTTTTGTATGTGAAATCCACTTGTCCCAGTACTATTGCAGAGACTCTTCTTTCCCCATTGAGTTGTCTTGGCATCATACCAACTTTTTAAAAAATGACTTTGGAAGCAGTATGCATAAGTAAACATGATTTTTATTCTTAATGTTGAATCTGGGTATTTAGAAGTGGGATAGGTTTATTTTAATCCTTAGATAAGAGCTTATTTGTTTGTTTCCAATGATTAGGATAGCAAATAGTTTCTAGTAGGAACTCCGAATATGTTTGTGGAACATGTGGATGGTCTTATTGGCAAGAAATTGGGTGAATTTACATAGTGTTATGGCATTCAGCTGGAGATATTAAAATCAGATATTCTTAATTTTAATTAATACAATGTTGTAATAATTAAGAGGCACAGAGATGAAACATTCTTCTTTTTGTTTTGAGTTTTCTACTTTCGATTGTGTTAAGTAATCATACCAATTTTGAGATACGAGGATGCTACTTCCTCAAATGGAAAACATTCTAGAATAAGAAACACTTGGGCTCCCAAGATTTTATGGTTCCTTGTAAGCTGAATAACACAGCTTACTTTGAAAGATAAGTATTTTTTTCTTCCTGTTAGATTCTGAGGTTTAAATGAAAATATTATAACTATTTCTAAAGTACTTAGATAAAAGCCAAGGACAAGGGAAAAAGCTAAAGATATATGGCAGCCTACTATTAGCATTTTTGAGTTTTAGTTTCTTGCCCTTGTTTCTTTTGTTTGTTTCTTCTCTTTTATTTAAAGCAACACATTCGAAACTTAGCTTGTTTCCCTTTCTCTTTTCTTCATTGTTCTTAATTTCCTTTTATGTTTTGTTTCCACAGTAACTAACTGGTGAGATAATCATGATCAGTTGTAACTTCAGCCAAAGAATGGTTTCATTCCAGTATATGTTTCTGCTAATAGTCGTTGAAAAGTTTCCAGTCTATTCCCAAACCCTGCTTCTATACAGGAAAAATTTAGTTCCCTCTTCACTAGGAAAGAAATTCTAAGGACCAGAACTTAAAAAATATTCAGTTCATTTCTTTGACCTCTTGAGTACTATTCCTGTAATTCAAGGAGTAGTGAACATTTTATAACTAATCTTTCAATCTTTGAGAAATAATTTATAAAATTTAATTGATCTAACCCATGAAATAAAATGTTTAGTAGAATTATGTAATTTTTAAAATCAGAGTTACAAAGAATATTCTTAGGTAAAATATATACATTTGCATAAGGAATTTTTTTTTTTTTTTTGCAAATAATTGATGTGTTCCTTTTACTAGAAAAAGGAAAATGTTGTCATGCTTTTAAGGTGACTTTTGTTTTTATCTCCTCCCCTGCCATATGAGTTACTTCTTAAAATTTATGGTGTTTGCTAAAGTAAATTGATCAGCTGTCTTAATATATTTTAATGTTGTGTATAACAAATGCTGTCTTAAGTATAGCTGACATTGCTTACATACATAAACCATATCATAAACCATGATACTTATTAACCATGATGTCTTAAAGTTATTTTTATATCTGTGTACTTTTAAAGAAAATAATAGAAGCAAAGAGAATATTAAAATATATGATTAGTAGTTTTATACTTGATGATAAAGTATAGTATTTTTAACTGTGCCAAATCAGGAATGGGGGTAAAGCTAAGTATACTGCTAATTTCTAATTTTTTCTCTTTTAGAGAAAATAGTCTCTCAAATTAGATTCTCAGGGTAAGGCCTTAGGAAAAAAAAAGGCAATAAAAGAAAAAATTAACTTTATATAAGATTTTTGTAAGTGTAGTAATCTGTGGTTAAGATAAGTGTTAGGAATAACTTCATTATCTTTTCATAGCTAGTACGTAGTAATATATACTCTTATGTTTAAGAAACTCTTGAATGTGTCTCACATACTTTTACATCTTATTGAAAAATCAAGAAATACAGAAACACAATGTAGAAAAATAATGCCTACAAGAATGTCTTACAGTTTGTTTTTAAACCGGTGTGTCTGTGTGTGTGTTTTTCCTAACATATGTAGTAAACATTGACGTTCAGTAGGGCTGTGTCCTTGGCCTTTGGAAATCTCCAAATTCAAGAACATTCATATAGAATAAATTTCAGGTGACGAGGATGTATTTGCAGAGTATTCAGTCATATCAGATGTTTAACTATCTTTTCAACTTTGACTAAGATTTTGGTGTAATTTGTATATGGTTTAGAGCAGCAGTCCTCAACCTTTTCAGCAGCTTGGGTTGGTTTCAGGGAAGACAGTTTTTCCAGAGACTGGGGGAGTGGGAGCTGCTCTGTAGCCCTAGGGGTTGGGGACCATAAATTTAGAGAATTTTTTTTTTAATTTCAGGACATTATGGGGGTACAGATGTTTAAGTTATGTATGTTGCCCTTGCCCCTCCTCCCCCCATCCGAGTTTGAAGTGTGTCCATCCCTCAGATGGTGCGCATCGCACTCTTTGTGTATGCATATACCCGTGCCCTCCAACCCCCTTTCCCCTGCCAGACATCCAATAGATGCTATTCTTATATGTGCACTTATGTGTTGATCAGTTAATACCAATTTGATGGTGAGTACATGTGGTGCTTATTTTTCCATTCTTGGGATACTTAATAGAATGGGTTCCGGCTCTATCCAGGAGAATATAAGAGGTGCTATATCACCATTGTTTCTTAAAGCTGAATAGTACTCCATGGTATACATATACCACACTTTATTAATCCCTCATGTATTGATGGACACTTGGGTTGTTTCCACATCTTTGCAATAAACATTCGAGTGCCAGGTGTCTTTTTTATAGAGTGTCATTTGTTCTTTTGGGTAGATGCCCAGTAATGGGATTGCTGGATCAAATGGTAATTCTACTTGTGTCTCTTTAAGGTATCTCC
>NW_012135525.1:1380494-1392211 GCF_000956105.1 Propithecus coquereli
AGAGCTGGTCTTGTCTTGGTGAATTCCCTCAGTCTTTGCTTATCTGAGAATGTCTTTATTTTTCCTTCATATATGAAACTTAGTTTTGCAGGGTACAGCATATTAGGCTGGGCATTATTCTGTTTCAGAAGAGTGAGAATGGGGCCCTAGTCTCTTCTTGCTTGTAGGGTTTCAGTTGAGAAATCTGGAGTTATTCTGATGGGCTTTCCTTTGTATGTTACTTGTTTCTTTTGCCTTACAGCTCGTAGAAGGGCCTCTTTAGTGGATATTTTGGTCCATCTGATGACTGCGTGACGTGGTGTCTTCATATTTGCATTGAATCTCCCTGGGGTCCATTGAGCTTCTTGTACCTGAATATCTAGATTTTTAGCAAGGCCTGGGAAATTCTCCTCTATTACTTCTTCAAATAGCTTATCCAGCCCTTGAGTGTTTTCTTCTTCACCTTCCGGAATCCCTATCACCTTCAGGTTGGATTTTTTCATATAATCCCAAATTCCTTGTAGGCTTATTTCTTTTCTCTTAATTTTCTGCTCGATATCTGTAACTGACTTGTTTAATTGGAAGGAGTTGTCTTCAATCTCTGAGATTCTTTCTTCTGTTTGATCTACCCTGTTCTTGAGACTTTCCACAGTGTTTTGTAGTTCCCTGAATAAGTCCTTCATTTCCAGGAGATTGATTTGATTTTTCTTTAATATTTCAATTTCTTTAGTGAATTTTTCTTCCAAGTCCTGGATTTTTTTTGTGGTTTCTTTGTGTTGGTCATCCATTTTTTCTTGCATATCATTGAGTTTTCTTATAATCCATGTTTGAAATTCTTCTTCTGTCATTTTAGTGTTCTGAGTTTGTTTAATATCAGTTGCTAGGGAGCTGTTGTTCCTCTTTGGGGGTGTGCTTTCTGTCTGATTCTTCATGCTTCCCGAGTTCTTTCGCTGGTTCCTTCCCATCTGGAGCAGTTGTTCCTTCTTGCCTTCAGATTTTCGTTTGGATAATCACACGCCCTGTTTAGTCTTTGAGCCAGTAGGTGGTGTTTGTGGCTGAGATTCGACTACACCCTTTATCATGAATCAGTAGCTGCAGTAAAAGGGTGTGCAGCATGACCTCCCTGTCAGTAGGTGGCACTTGCTGGAAGGAGCGAGCTGCAGTGCTATTTTTGGGTCCTGTACCCAGCTCTTGTTCCTCTAGAGAGGCCCTCTTGTGCCTCAGGTGGTGGGTGGGGCCCTGGGACTTCCAGGTGTGTCCTTATTCTCCACCTCAGTGGGGGAAGGTCTGAGAGTGAGGCTGGGTTGGGTAAGCCTGCCCTCCGGCTCCACAACTGCTGTTAGCAGGGGTCAAAGGTCTGTTCTTTGCTTCTGTGCAAAGCTGCTAGGAGGGGCTGAAATGGCCCCACTCAGCTGAAAAGTCTGGAGTTGGGGGGTGGGGCTGTCAGAGACCCGCACTCTGGAGCAAGTCTTGCTCCCCTCCACCCTGTCTTGCTCCCCTCCACCCTCCCCCTCTCCGTGGCCTCTCCCAGGCCTCTGCCAGCAAGCAGGACCTCAGGCCGATGGATCTCCTCTGGCTGTGACGTGGCTGGGAGGTTCCCTACCCAGGATCACAACCTGAGCTGGGTGCACAGCCCTCTTTTGGGAGGAGGGTTTCTGCTCAGGCACGCTGGTCTGCCCCTGAAGGGGTACACTCCTCAGTAGGCTCTTTCACAGATCTCTCCTCCGTGCTCCAGGGCAGTGCGATCGTGACCTGGGTGTACGGGGTCTGGTCTTCAGGCCTGTCTCCTGGGCCCTGGAGATCAATCCCTGACCCTGCCAGGGGGAGGGGGGCTGGCCTGGAATCACCTATAGGGTGCCCAAGCTGGATCGATTTCACTCCACCTCGGGATTTGCTCTGCTCTCCTGGAGTCCCCAGGCAAGCAGTCCCCAGGAGCTCGCAGTCTGAGTATCCCTCAGTCTACTGTAGGGCCCCAAAAGGAAAGGGCCTGTTCCTTGGAGATGACTCCGTCTGATGGTTAAATTGTCTCTCTGGGAACCCACGGGTGGGGAAGGGGAAGGAGGGAATGGAGCACTATGGCGTCTGCCGCTAGGCTCGGGTCTGTGCGGGGGGAGATGCCTCGAGGGAGCTGGGAGCCCGGTGCGGTGTCAGCAAGAGGCCAGCGCTCACTGGCGGCAGCCGTCTCTGGGCTGGTGTGGGCAGATCTCTCCAGCTGCTCAGGAGCCCACCAACAGTCCGAGATGCAAGGGAGGGGAAAGTTAACTGCTCCACCTACCCTTGTCGCTGGTCTCCAAGCCTCTTGGGGACCTTTCTCCTTCCAGTTCTCCTCCGCAATGTCTTCCCGTGGAGTCTCCTGTAGTTTCAGGCACCCTTCCTTCCAACCCTCACCGATCTATGTTTTTCTGCTAGTTTATTTTTTTCACTTTCTTCTAAAATCTGCCTTTTTTGCAGAGACACTCTAACTGGTGGCCTTTCTCATTTGCCATCTTGGCTCCTAGCTATGTTTAGAGAATTGATCAGTCATTTCTTTGTAGATTGTATGGAGAGTTATCATCTCATCAGAGCTAAACTACCTCTGAATTCTATGCTATGTTTTAAAATTAATCTAAAAATTTTGACTTTCTGACCTTCCCTGCATGCTTATCAAAAGTAATTTTAAAATGTTTTATAATTTAAAGATACACTATTAATAGTTTTATGTCAGTTAAAAGGAAATATGTTCTTTGTAGCTGTTCAACATTTTATCTATATCTGCACCTATATTTTACTTAAGGTTTCCCTTTGTTTCCTCTTTCTTTTTTTTTTTTGGCCCACAAAATCAGATAAATTTCTAAATTACTTTTGTAGGTTGTTAGAAATGGCAGTAAGTGTTTAGTGCCTCTTTGATACAGTTCTGGCTGTTTGGTTTACTATAGAGTAGACGTTATGGGAAGGTATTTTCAAGCTGGTATGTCAGTGAGCAGCCACAGTCAAAAGCTGAAAGAGTGAATGTTTCAGTATGGGAAATGGTGGCAGAAGGATTTCTAACTGGCTCATTGATTGCATTCAATTCTAAAAAATATTTCGTGATGTTCCATTGCAAATTTCATGTGGTTTTATAATGCCCCAAATCCACTCTTTCTTTTACTTCTCTGTCTAAAGAAAATCAAGTGTTGAGAAAGAGTTTGCCCTTGATGATTGAGCAATTTATACCTTTTTCCTTCAGAAATCCTGATATCTCTTAGGATTTTCACCTCTGAAAGAATAGATCCAGATTATTTAATGGTTTTTATGTCACTTAAAAATGACATTTGAGCAAGCCACTTTAAAATGGCAGTGACCTACTCATATAAACAATTGTTTAATATAAAGAAATTTTATCGTTCACTTCCAAATTACACATGATCATATATCTGATAATGGTTCAATATCCAAAATATATTAAAAAAAACTCCTAAAAACGTAACAGGAAAACAACCCAGTTTAAAAATGGGGAAAGGACTTGAATAGAAATTTCTGCAAAGAAAAGGTAATATTGGCCATAGGCACATGAAAAGATCCCCAATATCTTTAGTCTTTAGGGAAATGTAAATCAAAACCACCATGAGCTTCCGCTTCACACTTACTAAGATAGCTATAAATGAAAAACAAAAACTGAAAAACCTGGAAAATATCAAGTGTTGACAAGGATGTGAAGAAATTTGAGCCTTCATATATTGCTGGTGGGAATGTAAAATGGTTTAGTAACTGTAGAAGATAGTTTGGTAGTTCCTCAAAAGGCTAAAACATGGAATTACCATGTGACTCAGAATTCCACTCCTAGGTATTTATTCAAAAGAATTGAAAGTACAGATACTTGTATGCCAGCAGCATTATTCACAATAGCCAAAAGGCAGAAATAACCCAAATGTCAAATAACAGACATATAAGTTGTATACACACAATGGAATATTATTCAGCCATAAAAAGGAATGAAGGCATGGTACAACATGAATTGTGCTAAGTGAAATAAGCCACACACAGAAGGAAGTATCTAGAATAGGCAAATTCATAGAGATAGTAGGTTAGAGGTTATCAGGGACTCAAGAGAGAGAATGAGGAGTTATTGCTTAGTGGGTACAGAGTTTCTAATGAAACATTTTCTAATGAAAGTGTTTTGGAAACAGGTAGTGGTGATGGTTGCACAACTGTGAAAGTAATTAGTGCCATTGAATTACACACTTAAAAATGGTTAAAATGACATTTTGTATTATACATTGTACCACAATAAAAAAAACATACATGACTACCTTTTCAATGAACTGCCCTCACTTTAGTATGGAATGGCAAAACCTACATGATCCATTTGACTATTTTCTATGACTTTTTTCTTGACTATTTTCTATTTTCCTGATTTAAATCTTCCCAAGTTCCAGTATTTCTTTTTATGGTTATCAACTTTAGGAAGCATCTTATTGTGCAACTGCTCTCCATGCAGAAAGCAGCATATAGTTTGGAGGAGTCAGGTACAACATGTAATGTCCAATGATTAGGTCAACCAGAAAGATTGCGGCTTTGAAAAGATAGGAATAGAATTAATATTCTAAAAAAAAACTGCTTAGGCTAAGTGGAAAATATAAGATATTCCAGATAGAGGGAATCTTGTAAGCAAGTATGAAATGGTAAAATAGATCCATCAGTTGATATATTAATGTGGGCAAGTGGGGAGTGTTCCTTTTTTAATATATATTTTTATAATAAATGGCTTCTCTCTTGTAATCTCAAAAATTTTTCATTGTGTTTTTATTTTTATACTATCACTTTGTATTTTTTAACCTTTTAAAATGTGAAACGTAACTGTATGAGTCTGCTAGTGTTGGCATAGCAAAATACTATAGACTGGGTAGCTTAAAAATAGAAATTAATTTTCTCAACAGTTTTGGAGGCCAGACGTTGAATATCAAGGTGCCATAACTGTTGGTTTCTTCCTGGCTTGCAGATGGCTGCTCTTGCACTGTGTCCTCACATGGCCTTCTCTGTGGGAGGTGAGGAAAAAAGGCGGGGGCGGGGGGCGGTGTCTCGTGTCTCTTCCTCTTGTAAGGATACCAGTCTTAATCAGATTTCACATCAGGGTCCCACCCTTATGACCTCATTTATCCATTATTATCTCCTTAAATGCCCTATCTTCAAATATAGTCACATTGGGGGTTAGGGCTTCAAAATATGAATTTGTGGGGGACATAGTTGGATTCATAACAACAGAGAAAAGTACGTGGATTAGAAATGTACAGCTCAATTAATTACTGCAAAGCAAACACCTGCGTAACTATCCTCCAAATCAAGAAATAGAACATTACCAGCACCCCAGAAACTTCATCAGTTCAGCTTCCCAGTCATTACAACTCTTTTCTCCTACCTAGAGATAAAGGCCAATCTGATTTTATGGTGTCAGTTTCCTTGCTTTGCTGTATAGTTTTTCCATCTAAGTTTGTATCTCTAAGCAATGTCTGTATGATCTGCTGCAATGTCCTTTTTTCATTCTTGTTATTGGTTATTTGTAGCTTTTTAAAAATTATTCTCACCAGAGATTTATCAGTTTCACTAATATTTTCAAAAATGGAAGGGAAGTTTGGGTTTTGTCAATCTTCCTTATAGAATGTTTGTTTTGTACTTTATCAATTTCTGCTCTGATGTTTATTTTCTTTCTACTTTGATAGAGTTTATCTATTTTGCAGTTCCGTTTGGAATTTCCTCAGGTGGATTCTTGGCTCATTTTTTCCCAGTCTCCTTTTTTAATAAGTACATTTAAGCCTTTAAATTTTCCTCTGTTCTTTAGCTGTGATCTACAAATTTTTGATATGGAGCACTCTTGTTGGCATTTAGTTTTACAGGAATACTTGTAAATAATTTTTATTCGTTCTGTTGGTTTTTCTTCATGTTACCTTATCTTCTCATGTGCTTGTTTATCTTGTATGTGGGGCCCTTTATCTGAAAAATTAATTGTAGAAATAAGCCCTGGGATGATACTATTTTTCTCTGTAGGGAATTTGTATTTGTTTCATCCAGGTCTCTGGTGACAGGAATATCTGATTAACTATCTTATTCTGAGTGTGATTTGAGATTTTCTGAGACACCTTAGTTACTTAAAGCTAGACTGCAGACCATGCAAAAACTGACTTAATTCTGGGTCACTCTAGCTCCTAGGATATAGCCTTTCCGAGTTCTAACTTAAGTAGGGGGCTTATCATGGTCTTTGCTTTTTGTGGATCCTAGATTTGGACTTTGTTAGATGTGTTCTGGGAAGCCACCCAGTGTATTGCTTGGTCTTTCAGCCCCAGGGCAAAAGTAGCTGACAGTGCTCTGCTTATTTATCTTTGTGGGTTTTTCACTTTTTCAGGTTCTTGGCTCAGTAATTTCTCTGCTGTTAGTGCTTGGCTTTAAAAAACCCAAACTTAAAATATATTTTATGTAGATTTTTAATTGGTAGCGGTGATGGAGGTCTGAAATACACAGAACTCCCACATGATATTTTGATTATTTGTTCACATGTATGTCCTTTGAGTAGAGTCGCCTTTTATTGTTTATAACTTAGCTTATGGCAATGTCTGATACATAATAAGTGCACAGAAAACATTGACTGGTTTGGGCATGGCTTAAAAAAAATTGTGTAGGTGTACATTCCCTTGAGCCTTCAAGGAAAAATGAGAATAAAAATCTGATTGTTTTGTTTCTCATAATATATGGAGTACCAGACATACTAAATTTGTTTTCATTTTTTTTTTTCAATCTTTGAGCATTTAAGAAAAGAGACAGACATAATAAATTTGAATGTTATGTTATTGGCAGTGGAAAATCATGGAGTGATTTCTGAACAACTGCTCAGTTCCACTTAAATGTTGTTAAAAGGGAGATTAATATGAAAACTGTGTGCAAGATAGATTAGATATTTTTGTCAGGATGCATGCAAGTGTCCTCTAGTATGGTAGTTTTCAAACTGTGCTCCCCAAACCCGTAGCATCAGCATTACTTGGGAACTTGTTAGAAATGCAAATTATCTGTTCTACCTCAGATCTTCTGAATCAGAAACTCTAGAGGTGTGGCCCAGCAGTCTGTTTTAGAAGCCCTCACTGGAATTCTAATACATACCTAAATTTTTGAGCTACTGCTGTAATAGAATAAAAACAGAATATGATTTTGACTTAGGCTGCTTAAAAGCTGAAAATTACTTATCTATGATGATAATATTCTTCGAAAATATTTAACGTAGTCCCAATTTTTGTCTTCCTTTAGAATTAAATTATAAGCCTATATAAATTAGTAAGGTTATTAGAGCAAAGTTCTTTGAAAAATAAAAACTTGACTTTGTTACACAGGAAAATGATGTGGTTCTAAATGTTGACAATAATTGGCTTATTCCCATGTCTTGCAGTATTGCTGAAGAGTAGCTTGTTTAGGAACCAACTTTTCTTAGTATAATACTCATTAGAAGTAAGTTCTCTAGTTTTTCATTGTTGGGAAGGAAATACTTTCCGTATAAAATATGGTGGAAGTTCTTTGAGAACATGGCATAATCACAGAGACAGTTTTATTATCCATAGTTTCCTAGTCAGTTTTTAACATATTTTTAAATGAGGCCCAAGATTCCTATGTTACATAAAAGTGTTAACATTAAGCTTTTTAAAAAAAGCTTCAGTATAGTCTGTTGATCATTCAAATTTTGCTCATGAATTTTCTGAGGACCATTTGACAAAGTGTAATCTAGGATTTAAAACTGTGCATTCATAATTTGGCAAGCTTATAATAAAGGGCATATTTTAAATCTTTACCATTACTTTATAGCCATAATATGCTTATCAAAACTTTGGCAGTGGTTTGAGTATTTAATTACATAAGATGATATTTTGAAGGAAAAAGCATTTTAACTTTTAAATTTATCCTTAATATTTCTGCTTTTAAAGACCCAATATAGTAGTACCTTATCTATGTACATTGAGCATGCTTATTATATTTGTTTAACTTTCATTCTGTTGTGTTCAGTTACTTGTTCAAATAGTTGATTAAGTTCCCTGAGTTGTAGACTGTGGAATGTTTTCAAGATGAAAAAATTTTTTCAGAGTAGGTGACATGAGTCACTTTTATCACAGAAAAATCTGAATGTTCCTGTGACAAATTTAGTTTTAACAATGTAGCTTCTTGTGAGCTCAGTCACCTAATAATGTGAATTTAGTTGCAAAATGAATCTCTCTCTCTGAATTAAGTGACCCACTGTTATGTTTTCTTACTCATAAGAAAAAGAATCATACCTATATATATTGTTAAAATTATCTTTAAAATTTCATTTGATCGTATGGCACTTTTTTGCAGTGTGAAATTTAAAAATTATGTGTTTTTTGCCAAACAGAAGTAGAGTTTTATATACATATTTGGTGAACATAGTAAATATAATTTTAGGTTAACATACAAGTTATAAGTAGAATTTTTAAAGCATTCTTTAAGTGTGAATTCTGCTACAGTTTGTTACAAAGCTAAGTTATGTTTCATTACTTATGTAAAATAGTGTTCTTTGTTTAGCTTCTTATAGTGCTGAGAGAATTGTGTAGTTCCATTGATTGGTTCCATGCGATGGAAATCTGACCTTTAGCAGATGTTTGAGAAATTGCCAGCACAGCACGATCAGCCAACTAGACAGTTTTTCCCTTGTTATTTGACAGCCCTTTCATGGTTTAGTTAACATGCCAAAGAAATGTTTAAACTCTTTTTCATAATATCAGAAGCTTTCTAAAATATTAAGAACACATTGAAAAAATTGATAAAATAGATTTTTTTTGCCAAATCATGGATTGTAATTTCAGCTAATTTTTATGTGTTCACTTATTTAAAAAACTAAGAAAATCCTGATTATTGAGTGCATAATATTTTACTTTGAGATTTAAAATATTTTTGCTTATGAAATTGTCACTAATTATGTATGGTATTTTTTTCCCTTGGTCATATTTTCCTTGTACAGTTTAAACATTACTACATGTTTCTCTTAGTTTTAGTGATCTTATTTAGTTGTATCATGTTTAGTTGTAAGTATCCTCTTTAGTTGTAAGTATCTTTTTGAAATAATAGACTTTTTAATAGAGGTTAAATGTATCACAGAGCAGTTATCCTATCTGGAACTTCTAGCTATTAATAGGGGCAGAGTGTTGTATGAATCCACGTTAAGGCCTCTTCTCTGAAGGACAGTATTTTTTAGAGAATGAAATGGGCTCAGCTGTGTAGTTGTGGGAGTTCAGCAAGAACACAGTAAGCTCTGTTTTCTCTAACTTCCTCAATTGATTGTACAGGAAGGGGGAAAAGGAATGCCTTAATGTTTGAGAATTAAGTGATGAATTAACAGTACCAGTAGTTGCCAGACTGTATCTTTTTCTGCAGGTGCTGAGTTTCCATAGGGCATTGCAGTTGCTTTGCATTGTGTTAGACATGGGAAGAAAGATTTTTAAGGAAAGTTTAAGGAATATGATCTTATATGGTTTCATTTTATAATTTTATAGCCATTTTGTATTTCTTAGGTTTATATACTGAATTAGTTCTTTTGGAGGATTATGATTTGTGTGAAGATAGAGTAAATTCTAAGGGAAAGGAAAGTAATTAGCATTTACTACTGCATTTAGATTCTTCTTATATCTCTAAATACTAGAATCACAGTCATCCTTTGGGCAGGGTGTTCACATTTTGAGAGTTGTGAGAAAACAAACTCTAGCCATGTGGTGATCTCTGGTTAGACTTGAGATCTGTAAATTGAGATATCTAAATCAGAATGTATAACACACAGCATCAAGTATACTTTTTTTTTTTTTTTTTTTAAGACAGTGTCTCACTTTGTTGCCTGGGCTAGAGTGCAGTGGCATCATCGTAGCTCACTGCAGCCTCCAGCTCCCAGGCTTATGTGATCCTCCTGCCTCAGTCTCCCAAAGTGGTAGGATTACAGGCGTGAGCCACCACTGTGCCTGGTCAAGTATACTTTTTAAGGTTTATAAAAAAAGAAACTGTTTACTAAGAAAGCTAAGTAGATAAAGTTTCCATAATTTTTAATAATTTTAGAAGAATATATAGTCCTCATAGAATGCTTTTAAGAAATCCAGAATCTTTGTAAAAGTGGATACCTTTCACTCTTTCAGTGTTTATCAATTACTCTTCTCTCAGCTCTTTCAGGTTTCGATAGAATCAATTAACCTTTTATTTTATTTGATTCATCTCATATTTATCAGTGTTCGTAATTTTGAAATTCTGTAATTTTCATCACAAATGTTACAAATATCTTTTATTCAGCTTTTAATCTCAATTGAGGAAGAAATCCAGGGAGAAAAGTTTAAAAATTAAATGCTTCCTAAAATTAAAGGATTTGCTTAATGTAGTTTTCTTTGCATTTCTTATCACACACACAAAAGCCTCTGCCATTATTTTATTTATCATTTGATAACCTTCTTGATGTGTGTGTGTCTCCTAACTAAACCAAAGAAAAGTTACCCAGCAGTATAAGACATATGCGAAGGACCTTTTCTCCAACCAGAAGGGAGTTTAGGAAACTATTTAAATAAAGATATCCTCCTTCCCAGTAGTTACCTCTGTCTAACATGCAGTTTTCCTGCAATATGAGATTTTGTAACTCTGCTCGGGAAATCCATCTTAAAATCGACACATGCTAAGATATATGTCATAAATTTTTAAAATGTTATTTAACAGAGGTAAGTTCCTTTCTCATTAATACCATATATTTAAGATGGCAAAACACAAAGAGAATAACAACCTGTTTTGGTATTCATCCGCAGACTTATTAAAGTCCCAACAGTTCTGTCTCATCAAAACAGTGAAGGGTGCTTGTCCGTGATCTGTTTTTTCATCATCTCTTTAACATGAATACACACACACATATTAGAAGATGAAACCACTTTAGCAATTTAGAAATTATATCGTGTATTTTTCTGTCTGCTTGATCAAAATGGTGTAAATCTTAAGATAGCACTGAACTACTCAGTCTTTCAATAGGAATTTATTTAACAACAATTTTGTGGTTATTATAATATGTGCACTGTATGTTTTGGCTTTTTCCTTATTTATTTTAATCAAATCATATCATACATAATATGTAAGTACAATTGACCCTCGAACAACATGAATTAGAATTGTGAGGGTCCACTTATGTGCAGATTTTTTCAATAAATACGTTTCAAAATTTTTCGGAGATTGACAACAATTTGAAAAAACTCGCAAGCAAACCATGTAGCATAGAAATGCTGAAAAAATTAAGAAAAAGGTAGTAGTGAATGCATATAATATTAGGTCATTAAATATGACATGTCCAATTTCGAATCAAAAGTTTAGTTTATTATATTCTAAACAAGAAGCAGTACAATTAATCAAAGTATGTGCCTAGACTATTGACATAATTTTGCCACCTTAACAAAAGCTTGCTTATGCCAGCAGCCAAGAAGCCTGGAGAGCGAGTGGCGATGAAATCGTGAAAGGCGTTTTCCACAGCTTGTTGAGAACTGAATATTTTTCCTTGCAAGAAGTGGTAGTCAGTTGGTGCAAGGTCTGGTGAATATGGTTGATGACAGTTTCCAAGCCCAGCACTACACTGGTTCCATGATGGAACTCATATTCAAAAATAACACAAATTTTTGACTTACCCATGGTTTCACAAAAATTGCTCTAAAAAAAATTTTTGCAAGATAATCACAAGCCAAAATGTGTGTTTCAAAGAATGAGGATGTACCTTCACAATAAAAAAA
>NW_012135525.1:1392261-1397824 GCF_000956105.1 Propithecus coquereli
GCAAGATAATCACAAGCCAAAATGTGTGTTTCAAAGAATGAGGATGTACCTTCACAATAAAAAAAAAAAAAACAGAAAGTGTCAAAGTGAAATGTCAGAGATATCAATTGTCAAACTTAGTACTTAAGGAAATTGGACATTTCATACTTAATAACCTAATACATGTAGATACTAGTCTGTTTTATCATTTACTACTGTAAAACAGACACAAATCTATTATAAAAGTTAAAATTTATCAAAACTTATACACAAACACAAACTGTACATGGCATCATTTACAGTTGGGAGAAATGTAAACAAATGTAAGGATGCTGCATGAAATCATAACTGCATAAAATTTACTGCAATACATTGTTTACTACTGTGATAGTTTAGTAACTACCTCCTGTTGCTTTGTGGTGAGCTCAGGTGTTGCCAATATCAACTTTAAGTACCATGTGATATTAATCATCTCCATGTGAGCAGTTTATTGCTTCAGTAAATTGTGTATCACAGTAAAAAGTGATCTCTTGATCTCTCATGTTTCTCTCACATTTTCATCATGTTTAGCACAATATCATAAACCTTGGATAAGACAGGGCCCATACAAAGTGCTACTAGTGATGCTGGAAGTGCTTCCAAGAAGCAAAGTCATTACATTACAAGAAAAAGTTGCATTGCTTGATATGTACCTAGATTGAGGTCTACAGCTCTGATTGCCTGTCATTTCAGACAAACCATTAATTTTGTAAACAGACAATGTAAACTTATGGAATTGATACATACAGCACAGAATTGTAAATGTATTTTTTCGAACTCCTGGCCTCAGGCAATCTTCCTGCATGGGCCTCCCAAAGTGCTAGGATTATAGGCGTGAGCCACCTCTGCCAGCCATGTAAATGTATTTTCTCTTCCTTATGGTTTTCTCAGTAACATTTTCTTTTCTCTAGCTTACTTTATTGTAAGAATACAGTATACATATAATACATAAAATATGTATTGTTTATGTTATCAGTAAGACTTTCAATCAGCACTAGGCTCTTAGTAATTAATTTTGGAAGTAGTTAAAAGTTATAAGTGGCTTTTTGACTGCATGCAGGGTCAGTGTCCCTAACCACTGCATTGTTCCAGAGTCATTCATGCATAGCTCTTTGTGTTTTTTTAAGACACATTTTTATCTGCTCATGTAACTACCACTCAGACCAAAATAGAGAATGTTTTTAATGCACCATAGCTAACTTCATACCTATTCCCAGTCTGTGCTTCCCCTCTATTCCTTCTATCACTGAAGATGAAATTTGCCTGTTGAATTTCATATAAACACAATCATGAATTAGCTTTTTAAACTCAGTATAATAACTAAGAAATTTATTGTATTAGTTTCCTAGGGCTGCCATAATAAATCACCACAAACTTGATGGGTTTAAAACAACAAAAATTTATTCTCTTACAGTTGTGGGGGCCAGATATCTGAAATCAAGGCGCTGGCAGTATGGTGTTCCCTCTAAGGGCTCTAGGGCAGAATCCTTCCTTGCCACATTCTCTGAGAATGTGGCTTTGGTGACACTTTGATTCTTGGTTTCTGTCCTCCAGAAATGTGAGAGGATAAATTTTTATTATTTTAAGCCATCATGATGATTTGTTATAGCAGCCCTAGGAAACTAATATATTTATCCATATTATTGGATCTACCAGTAGTTCATTCTTTGTATTGCTATATATATATACTCCATTGTAGGAATACATCACTATTTAGCCATTCTCCAAATGATGGGCATTTGAGTTTCCAGTTTTTGGCTTTTGAATAAAAGTTTATATTCACTTTTAAATTTTAGTCATTTTAATGGGTGTGTAGTAGTATCTGACTGTAATTTTAATTCATATATTCTTGATGAGTACCTTTTTTTATGCTTATTGGCCATTTGGATATATACACTCCTAGAAGTGCCTGATCAAGTCTTAATGTCTATTTAAAAAATTGTGTTGTCTTTTTCTCTTTGATTCATAGGAGGTCTTTATATATTATTATCAATACAAGTCACTGACAGCAGGACTGAGATTATATTGAGGCAAATTTGCAGTCTCCTGTGCAAATTTAAGGAGACACTTTTCGTTTCCTGTGTTCCTGAATTACATTTCCCCAAAGCATCCCTGTGGTTCCCTCTCTAATTCAACACTGTCCAAATATTATTTCATTAGAAAGGCCATCATATCTAAAATAGCACTGCACTCTTCTTTCTATTATTTTAGACACCTCAGTTTTCCTTCACAATATTTATCACCAGCTGACATACACGTACATATGTGTATACTTTCTTATTTTTGGTCTTTTGTTCTCCAAAATAAAATATATCCCTTGAGAGCTGGGGCTTTGTTTTTTAATCTACTCTTGTTAACCCAGTTCCTATAGGAATGTGTGGCACATAATAAGGCCTAAATAAATATTTAATTATTATTTAAGTAGGGATGTTGGGAAGAGCAAGTATTGGAAAAAAAAAGGATGAGTTCCATTTTAGACATGCTAAATATGTATAGGGAGTAATACAGGTAAGTGATTGAATTAGCTCATGAATCAGCAGACATTTTCTGTAAATATTAAATATTTTATGCTTTGCAAGCCTTGTGGTCCCTATAACAACCACTCGACTCTAATGTCGAAGTGAAGAAATCATCCAAGGGCAATACATAAATGAATGTGGCAGTGTTTCAATAAATGTTTATATATAAAAATAGGTGATTAGTTTATGGGCCATAATTTGCTGGCCTCTCGACATGGTAATGAAGAGTTATAAATGCAAAACTTAGGTGTTTGATGTTGATTTAGAAGGTATCATGATATGTTTTATATTAATAAAGTGAGATGAGGAAAGGATATATTCTAGGAAAATTAGCCTGGCAGTAGCAGGTAAAGTGGAGGAAAAACTGGTTGGAGGTAAGGAATACAGTTATGAAAATATTTAGGCTTATATAGAGCTTATTCTATGTGAGCCATTGTATTGAATGGTTTACATATATAAAATCATATCCTTACAAACACCCTATGAGGCAGATACTATTATTATTTTTTTTCCACTGATAAGGAAAATGAAGGACAGAGGAGTTAAATAATTCGCCCAAGATCACATAACTGTTAAGTGGTAGAGCAGTATTTATTTGAACCTAGACTGCTCCATAGTCAGTGCTCTTTTGCTATGTATTGTATGGTAGTTAAGAGGTGAACTAGGATATTGGCAGTGAAAGGCTGGGACAATAATGAGAAATGTGAATGAAAATATGACCTGAGTGTGAAGGGTAGACTAAATTCTAAGGGAAAACAAAATAATTAGGAGAAAATAATTCCCAAGGATTACACCAGGAATACCAGAAATATTCTTTATAATACTTGAAGAATGTGAAAAAGGGAGCTAATTAGGGAAAAATGTGTTTTGTACATTGTTTGAGATGATGGTACACTATTGCATAGAACTGTATCATTGATAATAAACATCTAAAGCTTGGTTAAGAATATATGTCTGGAGATGCAAATCCGAGAGTAATTAGCATTATTTCAGCATATTTTGAGTAACTGGTTTATACACAACTTGGGAATTGACAGAATAAAGATAGTAGCTTAATCAATATAAAAGGATGATTTCTCTGAAGGACTGAATGTAAAAGAGAGACTTGTGGAAGGTCAAGGCCTTCAGTAGGAATACACTTTTAGAAAGAAATTAAATGAGATAATTAAGCAGGAAGGAAACTAGCAGAGTTCAGAGTTATGAAAGCCTGAAGGGATTTTTTGTTTTGTTTTTTAAGAGATGAAGTCTTTCCATGTTTCCCAGGCTCTAGTGCAGTGGCTAGATATTTATTATATATTACTTTTATATTTTATTATAGCAAACTGGCTATTTGAGTTTTCATAATACTCCAGAGTACACTGACTGGACTAGATAAATCACTTCTTCTAGGTCCAAGAGAACTCCAGAGTTCTAGTCAAGAAAAGTGAGAGAGCCACATCTTCCAATATGAAACAAGTCCAAGCATTTCCAGGTTCAGTCATCACAACACATTAAAACTACTGTTCACTGTAGAACTCAAGGAGAAAGACAAGTAAATCCTGTGGCCCATTTAAAGAAGTTTTCAGATATGAAAATTGTTAAATAAAATTTACAGGAGGCCATTGTTTTGGACTAAATTGTACAAGGTCCAACCAACCAGATCAAACCAGAAATGGAGATATTTGTGCTAGGTGCTACATAATCAAACTGAACTTTAAAATGGGCTAGTTTTCCAAAAAACAGGAGATTCACAATAACCAACAGAAAGGGGCCCAGTCTACCTAAGTCAGCATGATAAGAAGTCGTCCTCACTGCTTTAATCCTATAAGGAAAGTAATTGTGAAGGAACCGATCTGTTGTTTCTTTTTCATGTTCAGCCTTTTTACTGCCTATAAAGCCAACCCTTTAGCTTAGCTCTGTGGAGTGCCCATGTGTTTCATATATGTGATGCTTCCTGATTCATGAGTTGCTTTTAAAAAAATCATAGCAAAAAGAAGTTGCTAACTCAAGGAAGTGGTAATAAGGTAAATTAGAAAGATTATTTGCTTATAAGTTAGGATTGATTTCTAGTTCTGTCTCTGTCATTAACTAATAGTGTGTCTCTGGATCCTTACATAACATTTTTCCTGTTCCTCTTACGGCAGCTTGGCATTTGCTGTGGTCCCGAAGTTCACAAATACCATCACTTTGATTCACTTCTTCACTCTTTATTTCCTTCACCATCACTAACAGTTAACCTTTTTTTGTTACATTTTGTTACTTTAAAAATATTAGTTCATGTTAGAATAAGTAGAAACCACAAAATGCGATTTAGGAGAAATTCATAGATGTGTTGAGCTGTGGATGCATTTTTTCTTCAACCAGGTTCATTCTCCAACTAAGTGATTTCCTCTGCACAGAAGCTTTGAGGTACATATGATTAAATTTGTGCCTTGGTAAATAATATGTTGTTATGTGTCATGGCATTTGGGGGGGGGTCACTTAAAAATTGTTAAAATATTTCAAATCAGGAATATCTAGAGTCTACTTGTCATTGGTTTCTCTGATAGATATTTGACGATGCTTCTAGGCATTGAGGAAAAAGGGGCTGTGTGAGACCTTTTAATATTTCTAGAGGAGAATTTAGTTCCTTATCTGATCTATTCTTCTCATTTATTCAAACAATATTTATTGATTACTTACTGTGTACCAGGTACTGTGTACCAGGTATTGTGTGGCTGAGTACCCCAGACATGATTGTATCCCTCTTAGAGCTTTCTGTCCACGGAAATTGCTTTTTGTACATAGTAAGGTTTCAATTATAATACAAGTGGTTCCTCATGACCATGCTTTTGAAATGCTAATAATATTTACTGAACTTTAGTAATTTGTGAAATTAACCTACATGGGAGGGAAGAGAGAACATTAAAACAAACACTTAAAAAATTATATTCCCAAAATATCAAGACTAGATAAAAATGTAAAAACTAAACGTGCATCTCACTGTAAATATTTAATAATATAGTTACGATTTTAGTAATTTGTGAAATTAACCTACATGGGAGGGA
>NW_012135525.1:1398817-1401909 GCF_000956105.1 Propithecus coquereli
TCTCATCATCTCAAGAATATTTTTTTTGATTGATTTTCTTCTGTCTTTAGAGTCTTTGTTTTCTGTCACTTTTTTCTGTATGTGTTTGTCTTTTTTATATTTACTGTTTTCCTCACATGAAATATCTGACAATTCTTTCTGACTACTCATATTTCATAGGGTGACCACTACAAAAGCAAATTGGGAACTCTGAGCATGTGGGTAGAGTTTGTTGATTGTACTCTTATGTATCTGGAGATCAGGTCATTTCCTTGGGGGAATACCTAATGTCTATGTATTTTAGGCCTTTTATCTTAAATGGGTCAAATTGCCCAGAGAAACGTACCTGGTGTTTTGCCTGGCTTTCAAAGTTATGCCATTTGAGGGAAGACTGGAGATGGAGGGAGGGACTAGTCTTAGACATATTTCATCATGTCAGCTTTCACTTAATCCTCTTGTTTCAATAATATTCTCTGCCCTACATGTGCTTTAGTATGATTCCTGATTCAGAGACCTTCTGATAACCTTCTCTAAGAAATAAACCTTTTCTACCAAAATGCGAGTGAAAGCAGTGGCTAGGCTGGAGTCAGGAGATCTGTGAGTCCAGCTGCTGGTTAAACAAGCTATGGTCAGTTTTCCTATTAGCCCTACTTTATCCTCAACCAATTTTTGAAGCATTGGGGGCTTCTCTGTTGTAAATTGGAGTATTTATCAGCTTTCCCCAATTTTTGTCTTTAGGTTAAGCATCCTTTATTTCACTAAGTCAGCTATCACTGCTATTACTGCTATTTTAATGTTAGTTGATTCTGCCCATTTTTTCAGTCTGTTGAAATCTTGGAATCCTCATCATCCAACATGTTAATTATTCTTCTTAAATTTCAGTGCTACATTCATTTCACAATCTGACTTTTGTATCATCTTAATATCTTGACTAAAGTATAAGGATAGAGCTCTCTGGAATATATTTGAAGATATTCTGTCAGTTTTTCTTCAGTTCTTGGTGAATGTTGTAAGTTAAGGTTGTTTATCCAGCTATGAGTACTAGTTTCGCTGTTTTATTTAATGAGCTTATATTTTATCATTTTACTCCTAAAAATATTTTTAGGATCTTTTCCTACAATATCGTGCTTTTAAAAAATCTGGTGTTGTATTATTTACACAAGCCTACCTAAAAAGAAGGAATGTATTGACAGTGAAAAAATTTAGCATCACTTGTAGTGAAATACAGTTGCCTCAGTGTAACTTTTTTCTTTTTTAATGCCTTCAAGACAATCTTGCAAACATAGTGTTTGGACTTTTCATATGGATAGATATTGATGAATTGTTAAGAACATTTTATACTTGAAGTTTCCATGTTTCTTTGATATATATTTTCTAGAAAACATTCTTCTTCATTTTCAAAATCAGTTCATATTAGAAATTGTTTCCTTTTCCTATCAGTGTTTTATACACATTGGAGATGCATGCCTATTTCAGCTGAGCTTGTGATGATTTAGGCTCTGTAGAAAAAGCTAATTTAGAAAGTGGCTAGGTATTCTCTTACTGTCTTCTTTTCCTATTTCAACTTCATTTACTTTTTAACTATGTTTCTTCTACCTTTTCCAGTTTTCTGCTCAATTCTCCTTGGTGGAGAAGATGGATGCAAAACAGCAGGTGTGAGTAGTTCTTTATTCTCTCTGCATCTATTAATATTACATCATCTTTCCCATGTAATATTCTTGTTTCTTCTTAGCGTTATCCTCTTACATTTATGCAGCAAATGAACCTGTTTGTTTTTCCTTTATATTATTTATAAAATTTAGAAGTGGGAGCATGGCTTGAGGCTGGGAGTTCCAGACTAGCCTGGGTAACATAGCGAGATCTTATCTCTACAAAAAGTAAAAAGATAAGCTGGATGTGGTGGTACACACCTGTAGTCCCAGCTTTTCAGAAGGGTGAGGCAAGGAGAATCGCATGAGCATAGGAGTTGGAGGCTGCAGTGAGCTATGATCACACCAGTGCGCTCTAGCCTGGATGACAGATTTGAGACCCTCTCTCTAAAGGGGAAAAAAAAGGTTCATTGTGGCAATATTTTTACAAGATTTATGATACTAATTTTTATGCGTTTTTAGTTTGCTTCCATTATTTATATATGTCCTTTTAGAATCTGACATCAGGAAACTGTGTAGCCACATTGTTTCACTCACTCATCCCCTTCATTTATTTAGTGTACTGACATTTATTATAATAAATTCTCAATATATGTCAGCCCTTTGGAAATCAAATATTGGTAAGATATTACTTTTTACTGGTTGAGGTTATACTTTCATAGGAAATATCTCCTCCCTTTTCTTAGAGCAAATCACATTTATGTAATTAAAAACTATTGCTTTTGCTTTTGTCCTGTCCATATTGTCAGGTAATGCTTCCTTTTAAAGCTCTATGTGGTATTATGAAAGTAGACTCAGGTTTAAATTCTGACTCTGCCGTATATTAACTGTGTAACAGATAAATCACTCAATCCTTCTAGGTCTTAGAGTTCTCATCGATAAATCATATTTAATCTCTACTTTATATGGTTGAATTGAGAGAATTGAAGTGCTAAAAAATGAGAGAATATGCATACATGTATAAACTTGTTAAATTTAAAAAGTTATATGATGGTAGTAGTATTATGAGGCTTGCTATCCAAATATTTATTCTTTTTTTTTTGTTTCACTGTTTAAGGAATTTTTATTAAAGCAAGAATTTTATAATCCAGTGATCCAAATATTTATTCTTGCAGTCCTTTTGAAATAGGTTGTAAATAGGTTTCCTTCGGAGGAAAAAGTGTATCATGTTGATCCTTATTGCTGCAGCTAGTATATAGCAAGGTCTCTTACTTTCTGGAATGAATTTTTTAAAAAATGGATGTAGAACAAGTGTTCACATAGTTGATATTTCTTTCACCCCTATGTACTGCCTCTGTGTCACTTTACAATTTAATTTTAAAATTTAAAATTTGGTCTGGCATAGTGGCTCACGCCTGTAATTCTAGCACTTTGGGAGGTGGAGGCATGAGGATCACTTGAGGCCAGGAATTCAAAGTTACAGTAAGCTACAATCATACTGCTGTACTTTAGCCTGGGCAATAG
>NW_012135525.1:1413118-1413905 GCF_000956105.1 Propithecus coquereli
TACCTAATTTTATGAGAGGTTTTTTTTTATCATGAGTGAATGTTAAATGTTGTCAAATGATTTTTCTGCATCAAATGAGATGATCATATGAATTGTGTCCTTCATTCTGTTAACGTGATGTCTCACACTTATTGATTTGCATATGTTGAACCATCCTTGCATACCATGGATAAAGCCCACTTGATCATGGTGGATGATCATTTTAATGTGTTGTTGAATTCAGTATTTTTATTGTTGATGATTTTTGCATGTATGTTGATCAAGGATATATTCCTGTAATTTTATTTTCTTGTAATTGTCCTTGGCTGGCTGTGGTATCAGGGTAATGCTGACCCCAAATAAACAGTTTGGAAGTATTCCTTCCTCTTCTTTTTTTTTGGAGGAGTCTAAGAAGGATTTGTGTTAGATCTTCTCTAAATGTTTGGTGGGTTTCAGCAGTCAAGTCATGAGATCCTGGGGTTTTCTTTGATAGCAAACTTTTTATTACTGATTCATTCTCCTTACTTATCAGTGTCCTGTTCAGATTTTCTGTTTCTTCCTGGTTCAGTCTTGGTAGGTTATGTGTGTCTAGGGATTTATTCATTTTTTCTAAGTTATTCAATTTGTTGGTGTATAATTGTTCATAGTAGTCTCTTGTGATACTTTGTATTTCCATGGTAAATTGTAAATCAGTGTCCTCTTTCATTTCTGATTTTTATTTATTTTGAGTTTTCTCTTTTTCCTCAGTCTAGTTAAAGGTTTGTCAATATTTTAAAACATTGATCTTTTGCATTGTTTTTCTAGTTTC
>NW_012135525.1:1413955-1417569 GCF_000956105.1 Propithecus coquereli
GGTCAAGACCTTCATTGAAGTCTTTATAGGATTTTATAAATAATAATTCTCATTTTTTTTTATTCGTTGTTAGTCATGCTATATTGATACTTTCTGGAATACACTTTTGAAGTTTAAAGTTCCTACGGTTTGAATAAGTAATGTACATTTGAGTAGTAGGACAACTTATATAAGCCTGGGGCAGTCTGTTTGGTTTCCTGATGACACTTATATTTCCAGCTCTCTGACACTAACCTTTTTTCTTTGAAGAGTAAAAGCAGGGCTCCAGAGAATATTCTGTTCATTTCCCTTTCTCTTGACATTTCTTTTGGTTTCAAGCATTATTTCAATTCTGTTTTTAATCATTGCAGTAAAATTTTATATTATCCTTTTCCTTCTATCACGTGATAAGAATGAGTTTGGTGTGTTTTAGGAATAAGAATAAAATCACCATAGAGGAAGAGACAAGTGGTTGTAATGAGGTCAGAGGAGTCTACAGAAACCAGTTCTTCGGGGTCTTGTCAACCAGCATAAGAAATTTAGATTTTATTCTCGTCCCGTGGGAAGCTAATAAAGAGTTTTTAAGTAAGTGGCATGATCTGACATCTTTTTTGAGGTTTTAATATTTTATTCTACAAAAAAAGGAAGAATTTAAAATGTACCCATTAAACTGTTAGAAATTAAATAGGTGGGAATCCACCAAAAGTCTAATTTATAGTATGATTACTATACGATTATAGTTACAGAGACTGTTTCTAGCTTACAGCTGGGGCTCTGGAGGGCTGTTCCATAGTTTAGTTAAACATCACAAGGAATTAAGTCCTGAAATGTTGGCTTTATTATATCTCCTTTTTCCACTGCAAAATGGCATGAAGAAATCAGTTACCCTACTGTGCAGCTTTTGAGGATGGGGTTAGGTTAAGATATTCCTGAAAACATCCTTTTCAGATTAGTTTTATATATACCTTCAATTAATAAGCTTCTGCTCATTTAGGCAGTCACAATTTCATTCATTTATTCGATACAAAAGACTAACAATTTTTATAAAGAAAAGAGAGAAGAAAAGTATATTTTAACAATGCTACAAGTATTCTCTGTGAATCTACTCAGTTACTTTCTCATTGTTATTTTAGTTGTAAATTATTACTACTTTTTTAACAATTGTAAATTGCCAATTTATGATTGTATAAGTTTATGGAATACAAAGTGATGTTATGAATACCATGTGGAATAATTAAATCAAGCTAGTTAACATATTCTTCACTTCAAATATTTAACTTTTTTGTGGTGAGAACATTTGAAATTTACTCTCTTAGCACTTTTCAAAATATACAATGCTCTCTTATTAACTGTATGCACCGTGCAGTGAGTAGAGTTACAGAAAATTCCTCCTGTCTAACTCAAATCTTGTACCTTTTGACCATTATCTCCCCATTACCCATCCCCACCCTTCAGCCTTTGTAAACCACGATTCTACTCTGTGCTTCTGAGTTCAATTGTTTTACATTTCATATATTTGAGAACATGCTTATTTGTCTTTCTGTGCGTGGCTTATTTCTCTTAGTATAGTGTTCTCCACTTCTACCCATATTGTTGCAAATAACAGAATTTTTTTCTTTTCTGAGGCTGAATTACACAATTTTGTTGTGTATGTATACCATATTTTCTTTATTCATTTGTTAATGGACACTTAGGTTGATTCCATAACTTGGCTATTATGAATAGTGCTTCAGTGAACATGGGAGTGCAGACATCTCTTTGACAAACTAGTTTCGTCTCTTGAGTAAATACTCAGAAGTGGGATCGCTGGATCATACAGTAATTCTATTTCGGTTTTTTGAAGAACCTCCAACAATTTTCCATAATAGCTGTACTAATATGCATAACCACCAACAGTGTACAAGGTTTTTCTTTTGTCCACATCCTCACCAAAACTTGTTCTCTTGGTCTTTTTTGATAGTTATTCTGAGAGGTGTGAGATAAAATCTCATTGTAGTTTTAATTTGCATATCCCTTATGATTAACCATGATGAACAGTTGGCCTTTTGTATGTCTTCCTTTGAGAAATGTCCCTTGTTCAGATACCTTGCCCATTTTTTAATTGAGTTTTTTGTTTTCTTGGTATTGAGTTGTATTTGAACACCTCTTATGTATTTTGGGTATTACTAACTCCTTATCAGGCTGGGCGTGGTGGTTCACGCCTGTAATCCTAGCACTCTGGGAGGCTGAGGCGGGACAGTTGCTTGAGATCAGGAGTTCAAGACTAGCCAGAGCAAGAGTAGTACCCTGTCTCTACTAAAAATAGAAAGAAATTAGCCAGGCAAATAGAAAAAAGTCAGCTGGGTATGGTGACACACACCAGTAGTCCCAGCTACTCAGGTGGCTGAAGCAAAAGGATCATTTGAGCCCAGGAGCTTGAGGTTGCTGTCAGCAAGGCTGTCACCATGGCACTCTAGCCTAGGAAACAGAGTGAGACTCTGTCTCAAAAAACACCACCACCAAAAAAAAAAAAGAAAAAACTCCTAATCAGATATATGTTTGCAGATATTTTCTCCCAGTCCGTAGGTTGTCTCTGCACACTGTTGTTTTCTTTGCTGTGGAGAAACTTTAGTTTGATGTAATCCCATTTGTATATTTTTGCTTTTGTTGCCTGTGCTTTTGGGGTCAAATCTAAAAATAATTATTGTCCAGAACAATGTTATGTAGTTTTTTCTCTGTTTTTTCTTCTAGTATAACAGTTTTACAGTTTCTGGTCTAACATTTAAGTAATCCATTTTTAAGTTAGCTTTTGTATGTGATGTGAGATAAAGGTCCATTTTCATTCCTCTGTGTGTGGATATGTGGATATCCACTGTTTACAGTACCATTTATTTAAGAGATTATCCTTTTATTTTTATATATGTATATGAAACAGGGTCTCCCTATATTGCCCAGGCTGGCCTCAGGCGATCTTCCAGCCTAGCCTGAGCTTATCCTTTCCGTTGTGTGCTCTTAGCATATTTGTTGCATATCAATTAACCATACATGCATAGATTCATTTCTGGGCTTCTCTCTTCTGTTCCATTGGTGTATGTGTCTGTTTTTATACCAATTCCATGCTCTTTTGGTTATTATAGCTTTGTATAGTATATTTTGAATTAAAGTAGTGTGATGCCTCCAGCTTTATTCTTTTTGCCCAGGACTGTTTGGCTATTTGGGTCTCTTGGTGGTTCCATATGAATTTTAGGATTGTTTTTACTATTTCTATGAATAATGTCACTGGTATTTTGACAGGGATTGTATTGAATCTGTAGGTTGCTTTGGGTCATACAGACATTTTAACAATATTAATTCTTCTAGTACATGAACACAGGATATCTTTCCATTTATTTGTGACCTCTTCACTGTCTTTTAACATCCATGTTTTATAGTTTTCATTGTACAGGTCTTTCACTTCCTTGGTTAAATTTATTCCTATGTATTTTATTTATTCTTTTATAGCTATTGTAAGTGGGATTGCTCTCTCAATTTCCTTTTGTATAGTTTGTTGTTAGTATATAGAAATGCTACTGCTTTTTATGTATTGATTTTGTATCCTGCAACTTTATGTATTCGTTTAGTAGTTCTAGCAGTTTTTGGGTGGAGTTTGTAGGGTT
>NW_012135525.1:1418794-1428899 GCF_000956105.1 Propithecus coquereli
TTTTATTTATTTTGAGTTTTCTCTTTTTCCTCAGTCTAGTTAAAGGTTTGTCAATATTTTAAAACATTGATCTTTTGCATTGTTTTTCTAGTTTCAATTTTATTTGTGTTGTGGTCTTTATTATTTCCTTCTTCTGCTAACTTTGGGCTGAGTTTGTTCTTTATCTATTTAATAGTTCCCTGAAGTGTAATGTTTGGTTGAGATTGTTGATCTTTTATAATGTAGGTTTTTATTGCTATAAACTTTATTCTTAGAACTACTTTTGTTGTATTTTATAAGTTGTATATTTTCATTTTCCTTTGTCTCAGTATACTTTTTTCTTTCCACATACTTGTGAATTTTTTGAAATGCTTCCTGTTATTAATTCCTAGTTTTATATGTTGTAGTTGGAAAAGATATTTGATATAATTTCATTCTTATTAAAAATTCTGAGGCTTGTTTTGTGCCCTAACATGTGATATATCCTTGAAAATGTTTTGTGGGTGCTTGAGAACAAAGTGTATGCTATTGCTCTTGGTTATAATGTTGTGTATATGATATGTGCGTTAGGTCCATTTGGTCTACTGTGTTTCCTTTTAGATTTTCTATCTGGATAATCTATCCATTGTTCAAAGTTGGGTATTGAAATCCCCTACTATTATTGTAGTGAATTTATCTATCTCTTCAGAACCTTTAATATTTATTTAATATATGTAGGTGCTCCAATGTTGGTTACACATATAGTTACAATTGTTATATCCTCTTGATGAATTGACTCCTTTATAATTATATAATGTCATTGTCTTTTTTTTTTTTTTTTGCAGTTTTTGACTTAAAGTCTATTTTATCTGATAACTGTTAGTATGCTGTCTTTTGGTTTCCATTTATATAGAATATCTTTTTTCCATTCCTTTACTTTGAGTCTATATGTGTGCATAAAAGTGAGCTGAGTCTCTTGTAGGCGGCATATAAGTGGGTATTCTGGTTTTATGGATTCAGTCACTCCACATTTTTTTATTGGAGAATTTAATCCATTTACATTTATGGTAATTATTAATAGGTAAGGACTTAACTATTGTCATTTTATTATTTGTTTTCTGATTGTTTTGTAGATACTTTGTTTCTTCTTCTCTTGCTGTCTTTGTGGTTTGATGGTTTTCTGTAGTGGTATGCTTTGAATCCTTTCTATTTTTGTTTTGTGCTTCTACTGAAGATTTTTGCTTTGTGGTTACTCTGAGGCTTACGTAGAACATCTTATAACAATCTATTTCAGTCCGATAACAACTTAACTTTGATTGCATACCACAAATCTATACTTTTACTCCCCCTCCCACATTCTGTGTTTTTGATGTCAAAATCTACATCATCTTGAAATGTGTGTCCCTTACACACATTACATGACATTTCCTTACACATTATCATTACACTCCTGAATTATTCAGAATATGGTTCTGTTTTACTTACAGCATTGAGTTTTGTGCTTTCATATGTTTCTTGTTATTAATTAGTGGCTTTTTGTTTCAATTTAAAGAACTCCCTTTAGCAATTTCTGTACCATAGGTCTAGGGGTGATGAAGTCCCCTAAGTTTTATTTTTCTGGCAAAGTTTTTATTTCTTCCTCATTTGTGAAAGACAGTATTGCTTAATAAAGTATTTTTGGTTGTCAGGTTTGGTGTCTCTTCCCCAACCCCTCGGCTGCCTAGCACTTTGAATGTATCATCCAACCCCCCTATCCTTGAGGATTTCTGCTTAGAAATCTACTGATAGTTATATTGGCACTCCTTTGTATGTGATGTAATTCTTACTGCTTCTTATTCTCAGAATTTTATCTTTCTATTTAATTTTGGTTTTTTGTTTTGAGACAGAGTCTCACTCTGTCACCCTGGGTAGAGTGCTGTGGCGTCAGCTAGCTCACAGCAACTTCAAACTCCTGGGCTCAAGCAATCCTCCTGCCTCAGCCTCCCAAGTAGCTGGAACTACAGGCACACACCACTATGCCCAGCTAATTTCTTTTTTTCCATTTTTAGTTTCCCGCCTAATTTTTTTTCTATTTTCAGTAGAGACCAGGTCTCACTCTTGCTGAGGCTGGTCTTGAACTCCTGACCTCAAGCGATCCTCCCACCTCAGCCTCCCAGAGTGCTAGTATCCAGGTGTGAGCCACTGCACCTGGCCCGATTTCGAAAGTTTGATTATTATGTGCCTAGGTGTACTTTTTTGGGGAGTTGAATTTAATTGGAGACCTTTACACTTTCTATACCTGGGTATTGGCATCTGTCCTTAGATTAGAGAAGTTTTCAGCCATATTTCATTAAATTTGCTTTTTGGCCCTTTTTCTTCTCCTTCTGCAACTCCTGTTTTATGATGATTTGGTCGTGGATGCATTCTGATACTTCCTATTGGCTTAATTTATTCTTTTTATTTTTTTTGGATTTTTTTTTTTTTCTCAACTGACTGGGTAATTTCAAATGTTATGTCTTACAACTCACAGACTCTTCTGCTTGATTGAGTCTGCTTTTAAAGTTTTCTATTTAATTTTTCAGTGTAGTTATTCTTCATCTCTTGGTTTTCTGTCTTTTTTAAAATTATTGTAATTTTTATTTATTAGACTTCTTTTTTCATGTTTTTTAAATTAAATTTTCTATTCATAAATTTGGTAGTTCATTGAATTTCTTTTTGGATATTATTCTGAATTGTATGTCAGTTGTTTTCATAAATCTTCATTTTTGGGGGGTCCATTATTGGAGTTTTATTATTAGCTTGATTTGAGGTGTCATGATTCCCTGATTCTTTGTAATTTACTAAACTCAGCCCAAAGCCGATCTCATGGCACTACCCTGACAGGGATAAAATCCTAAATCATGTGTTTCTAAGGAGCATAACTTGTCATCCCCATCTGTCCTGAATAGTGACTCTGCCTCACAGCCCAGCCTGCATCCTTGCCCAACTGTAGATCCCAAATAACGGAATCGCCTAGTCAAGGAACACATCTCTCCTTTTTTTTTTTTTTTTTCTTTTTTGAGACAGAGTCTCACACTTTTTGCCCGGGCTAGAGTGCTGTGGCGTCAGCCTAGCTCACAGGAACCTCAAACTCCTAGGCTCAAGGGATCCTACTGCCTCAGCCTCCCGAGTAGCTGGGACTACAGGCATACGCCACCATGCCCGGCTAATTTTTTCTGTATATTTTTAGTTGTCCAGATCATTTCTTTCTATTTTTTTTTAGTAGAGACGGGGTCTCGCTCTTGCCAGGCTGGTCTCGAACTCCTGAGCTCAAACAATCCGCCTGCCTCGGCCTCCCAGAGTGCTAGGATTACAGGCGTGAGCCACCGTGCCCGGCCTGTATCTTGTTTTTTAATAAAATAAACTTTTTTGTCTTTGCTTTTTCTTATTAGAGATTTACATGTCAGTGTTTGACACATGCTGTGTAGTATAATAGGTGTAAAGTAAATTATTGTAAGAAGGGGAAAAGGATAAAAATATTTCATCTAATAAAAATATGTTAATCTGCTATAATATTCAAAATTGCTTTAAAAATCATAGCATTCAGTGAAATGAAACCTACCTGTTAGGACTAGCATATTTCAGTTCTTTAAAAGGTTCACTGAATTTAGAAAACTGTTAAGTGAAATGTCCATTAATTGAGAAGTTTTTTACATAAATGATCTACGTAAAAAGCATATTAAATGAAAAGTTTTAGTAACTTTGATCAGAGCTTTTACTTTATAGGCTAATATAATTATGACTTACAGTTCTCAGGTTGTATAGCATTTTTGTTTGTTTATTTGGAAGAGAGGGTCTTGCATTTTTACCCGGCTGGAGTTCAGTGGCATGGTCATAACTCACTGTAACCTCAAACTCCTGGGATCAAACTATCCTCTCCTTGGCCTCCCAGAGGGCTGGGATTACAGACATGGGCCACTCCACCTGGCATAGCATACTTCTGATGTCTCTTCATTAATGAAATAGGTTTAGATATTTTATAAATATATAGAAAGTTATTCTCTATGAGAAACTTTCTAAATCACTTTCAGATAAGTTCTTTAATATGTTTCATTTATTGAAATCTTGAGGTTAGGAAAATTGTTTTAGCAACAAGGGTATATTTTCCTAAGATAAAGAAATATATTTGTGTAATCTCCAGTGTTATAAAATTATTTTCGTTCCTTATTACCAGCAATTTTCCAAGCCTGAAAATAATATACATCTAGATTTTATGGAAATTATACCTTCAGTGCAGTTTTTATCATGGTTTTGCAAAATTTTCTTCTGTTACATAACACCATACATTAAAAGAGGTCGATTGTATACAAATTCTAGTTTTGCTGTGTTGTATTTACGTGCCATTGTTAGGACAAGTTATTTAATCTTCTAAGCCTACTTCTTCATTTCTAAAATAATGTCAACAGTACATAACCTATAGGATATCCTAATAATTAAATGAGAAAATTCGTGAAGCAATCAAGACTGTTTCAGGGAAATAATAGACATGCCACACTTTTTGTTTTAAAGACAGTGTGATATTTGTTTTATTGCCTCCATTCTGATAAATGTTGACTTGGCTGATTTTTTTATCTTTTAGTTTTTGCAAACTCTCATAACATCCTTCTCATACCTCTCCCACTCTCAGCTTTATATTTTATGGTAATTGAAGGCATTCTTCTTTCAATATAAGTTTAGCCAGTGCAACTAGAAAATGGTTTAAAGGAACAGTAATTCAGATGAAGGGAAAGATAAGAATATTTGTCTAAAGCTACTTTCTTCTATCATTACCTTTTTTTTTAAATTTAGTCCTTGGACTAATGTGGTAGTTTTTAAAAAAAGATTTAGTGTTATTTAAAAAGTGATATTCATATTTACATCTTGGTAAATTTAGGAAAACAAAGAAAAATCAGTATACCACTCAGATAATTTGCATAAGCATTTTTGCAAATTGCTTTTCTAGATTTATATATTTTGTCATAAAATTATAGAACAGTGAAAAGTTTGTAGGTCCTGGTTTGGGTTGAGAAATTGGCGAAGGCATGATATGAGAGTTAGCTGGAAACATAGGCAGTGATCTTCCAAGAGTGAATTGTTTAAAATTGAGGTTGTGGAGAAAGTACAACCTTTGGAGCTGAGTGTTTGAGGTAAGATGGATGATGAGGGAGGGAGAAAGGTCTGTGGCTGCAGTGAGGAGTAAATAGGACTCTGTTTAACTCCAGGCCTAGTAGTTAGTATAAGAGATTGGAGATGGAAAACAATCATAAATTGAAAGGCTGCCAGCACAAACAGTATCCGTAGGGATGAGTAAGGCAAAATGGCAAAAGCTATAAAATTCAGAAAAGAGACTGAGGATATGGTGGATTTTTGCTATATTATTCCAGAGATCATTGTGGTAGAATTTCAGGAGTTATGTTTTAAAATGTTACAGAGCTGAGTGTGGCAATGTATTCCTGTAGTCCCAGATACTCAGGAGGCTGAGGCAAGAGGATTTCTTGACCCCATGAGTTTGAGGCTGCGGTGAGCTGTGATCACACCACTGCATTCCAGCCTGGGCAATGGAGTGAGGCCCCACCTCTAAAAAATATAATAAAATAAAGTAAGACAGAATTAATGTTCAAGGACAGCCAAGAAAAGTGTCATTAATTCATAATCTTTTGCTAGAATTGGAACTCCTTTTATATTGGTGTTATTTTCAGAGGTACTTGTAATCAGTGCTGCTATATTTCAGTCGGGGCAATAGGAGTTGATGCAACAAAGAATTTTTTATTTTGCCTGAAGAAGGAACAAGCGAGAAATTTTTGATTGGGGACAAGTGGGTGGAGAGAACCTATCTATTGATAGCTAAAAAATAGCTCAGTGGATAGGCAGTTTCTAAAATTAATCCATTGATACAGCCTCGTATAAGCCTCCCTTAGGAAATTTATATCAATATGAGGTCTGTAATAGGAGACATTCTATTGTCCTCATTGATATTCCTGTTTTCAGTCTTAGTGCAAAATTTTATTATATATACTTTCCTGGGGAGTATATTAAAAAAATTTTTATGTGCAGAACCTTCAGTATTTAGCCTCTATGATTCCAATTTTCTTTTTCTTTTCTTTTTTTTTTTTTTGAGACAGAATTTCACTCTGTTGCCTGGGCTAGAGTGCTGTGACATCAGCCTAGCTCACAGCAACCTCAAACTCCTGGACTCAAGTGATCCTCCTGCCTCAGCCTCCCTAGTAGCTGGGACTACAGGCATGCGCCACCATGCCCAGCTAATTTTTTTCTATATATTTTTAGTTGTCCAGTTTCTTTTCATTTTTAGTAGGGACGGGGTCTCGCTCTTGCTCAGGCTTGTCTCGAACTCCTGAGGTCAAACCATCCACCTGCCTTGGCCTCCCAGAGGGCTAGGATTACAGGCGTGAGCCACCACGCTGGGCCCTAATTTTCTTATGTCTTAAAATGACACCATCTTTTTTTTATCATAAGGTTATAGTGAAAAAAAAATGAAATAATATATTTTAAAAATCTTACTATATTTCTAATTAAAGGTAGTATACATTTATGAAGTTTCCACTAATAGTAAAACTCAATGGGAAATGAATTGTTAAATAATCCATCAGCTTCTCTCTCTAATCAAAAGATCAATAATACAATTTCCAGTCACGTTTTTTATAGGGTTTACCTTGAAGCTTCATTACTTTGATGACTGAGGAAAATATTTGTTAATATCTAAAAAGAGTTCAGCCTAGATAATTAATATTTTTCTGACTGCACATTAATTTCTTAACAGCTTTATTGAAATATAAATTTTATACAGTAAAATTCACCTATTTTCAGTGTACAATTTAACAACTTTGGCAAATTTGTTACACCAGCCTTAGAATATTTCCATCTCCCCAAAATGTTTCCTCATATCTCTTTGTCATAAGTCCCCACTTCTGAACCTGGATTTGTTTTCTGTCAAAATAGTTATCTTTTCTAGAATTTAAAATAAACCGAATCATACAATCTGTAGTCTTTTTTGTCTGCCTTCTTTTTCTTAGCCTGGTGTATTTTTTTGAGATTCATGTTGTTTTATAAATCACCACTTCATTTCTTTTGACTGCTGAGTAGTACTGCATTGTATGACAATACCATGTTTTGTTCATCCATTCATCAGTTCTACTTTTTTGACAGTTATGAATAGTGCTTTTCTGGACATGTGGGTACGTATCTTTTTGTGGACATATCTCTTTGGTAGATACCCAGGAATAGAATTCCTGAGTTTTGTGGCAAATATACAGGATAAATTTTAATAGCTTTAATAGCTACTAGCACTTGGGGATTTAGATTGCTTACTTTGTGTCAAGCAGTCAAAATCTTTATGGAAGATTTTTGCCTTCAGTCTGCTTCCTTGTGGAGATGAGATGGTTATTCATACAAACAGACACTATGGTTAAAAAGGAACTTAACCCTGCTCTCTACTTGTTACAGGTGTGTGTGTGTGTGTGTGTGTTTGTGTATGTGTATGGTGCTTCAGACTGAGGGTATATAGGATGTGAATATGGATATTAGGGGATTTAGCTTCATTACTGAGTCTTTTAAATCAGGTAGTGTGAGTTGTGCAATTTTTTGTCAAAATTGTTTTGGCTGTCTATTTCCTTTTCCCTCTTCATGTAAATTTTAGAGTGTGCAAAAAATCCTGTTGGGATTTGATTGGAATTGCATTGAATCTGTAAGTCAATTTGAGGGAGAATTTATTTCTTTACAGTAGTGAATCTTGACATTTTATGAACATGGTATACCTGTTTATTTATTTTGAAACTTTAGTTTCTTTCACCAATGTTTTGTACTTTTTTATCATATATACCCTAAACAGTTTTGTTATATTTCTGCTTTGTTTTCTATTTTTTATTATCTTAAAATGCTTCTGTTTAAACCAGAACCTGGACTATACAGGGTTATGCAAGCGTACTGTGTTTTATTGCACATCACTTTATTGTGCTTAGCAGTAAAGTGAATTTGTTTTTTACAAATTGAGCGTTCGTGGCAACCTTGTATCGAGCAAGTCTGTGGGTGCCATTTTTCCAACAAGTGCTAACTTCATGTCTCTGTGTCATATTTTTGCAATATTTCAAACTGTTGTTAGTATTTCTATTATGGTTATCTATGATCCAGCCATCTTTGATGTTACCATTGTAATTGTTTTGAGGTGTCAGGAGTCGAACACATATACAAGGCAGCAAACTTAATCCATAAATTGTGTTTTCTCTTTGCTCCACCAATTCGCCATTCCCCTGTGTCTCTCCCTGTCCTCCAGTGTCCCTATTCCCTGAGGCACAACAGTATTGAAATTAGGCTACCTAATAGCCCTACTATGGCCTCTAAGAGTCCAAATGAAAAGTAGAGTTGAACATCTCTCGCTTTTAAAATTAAAAGCTAAAAATGACTAAACTTAGTGAGGAAGGCATATTGAAAGCTGAGAAAGGTCAAAAGCTGAGACAGGCTAAAAGCTAGGCCTCTTGTGTCAAACAGACAAATTGTGAATGCACAGGAAAAGTTCTTGAAGGATATTAAACATGCTACTCCAGTGAAAACACAGTTGGTAAGAAAAGGAAACAGCCTTATTGCCAATATGGAGGAAGTTTTGTTTGTTTTGGTTTTTTTGTTTTTGTTTTTTAGGGACAGGGTCTTGAAAAGTTTTAGTGATCTAAATAGAAGATCCAACCAGCCACAACATTCTTTTAACCCAAATGCACAGCGAGACCCTAACTCTCTTCCATTCGTAAAAGCTAAGAGAGGTGAGGAAGCTGCAGAAGAAAAGTTCGAAGTTAGCAGAGGTTGGTTCATGAGATTTTTAAGAAAAGAAGCCTTAATCATAACATAAAAGTACAAGGCAAAGCAGCAAATGCTGATGTAGAAGTTGCAGCGGTCCCCAACACCTGAGCCAAGGACTGGGACCAAGGCCACAGAGCTCCACCCCCTGACCCTGGTCTGTGGAAGAATTGTCTTCCATGAAAGTTAGGAACTGGTAGCCGCAGGAGGTGAGTTGGGGGCAAGCAAGCACAGCTTCATGTGTATTTATAGACACTTCCCATCACTCGCATTACCACCTGAGCTCTGCCTACTCCCACCCATCTGTGGAAAAATTGTCTTCCATGAAACTGGTCCCTGGTGCCAAAAATGTTGGGGGCTGCTGATCTAGAAGATCTAGCTAAGTTCATTGGTGAAGGTGGCTACACTAAACAACAGATTTTCAATGTTCATGAAACAGCCTTATACTGGGAGAGGATGACTTCAGGACTTCCATAGCTAGAGAGGAGCTACCACTACCACAGCCACTACCTGGCTTCAAAGCGTAAAAGGACAGGCTGACTCTTGTTAGGGGATAATGCAGCTGATAACTTTAAGTTGGAGCCAGTGCTCATTTACCATTACAAAAAATCCTAGGGCCTTTAAGAATTATCATATCTCAAGTATACTCTACCTACTCTGTAAATGGAACAGCAACACCTGGGTGACAGCACATCTGCTTACAGCATGGTTTATTGAATATTTTAAGCTCACTATTGATACCTATTGCTCAGAGAAAAAGATTGTTTTTAAAATATTACTGCTTATTGGACAATGCACCTGATCATCCAAGAACTCTGACAGAGACATCTAAGGAGGTTAATGTTGTTTTCATGATTGCCACAACAACTTCCATTCTGGAGCTCATGGATCAAGAAATAATTTTGACTTTCGAGGCTTATTAATTAAGAAAAACATTTCATAAGGCTATAGCTGCCATAGACAGTGACTGTTCTGATGGATCTGGGCAAAGTAGATTCTAGAAGGGATTCACCATTGTAGATGCCATTAAGTATTTGTGGACTGGGTACAGTGGCTGATGCCTGTAATCCTAGCACTCTGGGAGACTGAGGCAAGAAGATCACTTGAGCCCAGGAGTTTGAGGTTGCAGTGAGCTAGGCTAACACCAGGGCACTCTAGTTCTGGTGACAGAGTGAGACTCTGTCTCAAGAAAAAAGAATATTTGTAATTAATGGAAGAAGATCAAAATGTCAACATTTGAGGGATTCAAAGACTTCAGCGGGAGAAGTAACTGCAAATATGGTGGAAATAGCAAGAGAACTAGAATTAGAGGAGAAGCTTGAAGACGTGACTAAATTGCTGAACTCTC
>NW_012135525.1:1429353-1446361 GCF_000956105.1 Propithecus coquereli
GAGACTCTGTCTAAAAAAAAAAAAAAAAAAAAATCAGTGGCAGTGTTTGAGACAACTCAGTCCAATTTTGAAAGAAGTTCTGCTGTGGGTAAAATGCCATCAAACAGTATTACGTGCTACTGAAAAATCTTTCATGGAAGGAAGAGTCAATCAGTGTAGCAAACTTCACTGTTATCTAATTATAAGAAATTATAATAAGCCACCCCACTTCCAGGAACCACCACCCTAAGAGTCAGCAGCCATCAGCATTGAGGCAAGGCCCTCCACCAGCAAGAAGGTCAACTTGCTGAAGGTTCAGATGATTCTTAACCATTTTTTTTTAGCAATAACATATTTAATTAAAGTTATGTACATTGTTTTTTAGACAAAATGCTATTGCACACTTAATAGACCACAGTATAGTGTAGGTATAATTTTATATGCACTGGGAAGCCAGAAAATTCATGTTACTTGCTTTATTGGGCTACTCCTTATATTGTGATGGTCTAGAACTGAACCTGAAATATCTCCTAGGTATATTGGTACTATTCCCTCTAATACTATTCTGAAACATTTTTCAAATAATTACATTAGTTGACACTTATATAGCTAGCAGTTTTGCTGTATATATCTAAGTAAACGTGAAAATAGGTGTTCCCACAGCTATAACATTATAGATAAAGATTGTAGTTTATTTAGAGGTCCTAAAATAATAAATTGGTAGAATTTGAATTATAATTTAGACTAAAATATTTCTTAGCTCTAATGTTCCTATTTTGATATCTAAGTTGAATATAGGTCTCCAAACCAAGTAACCAGAATCGATTTGCCACTTTGAAGTGATTAAGCCCATGTAGGAGGAAAAAGAAGCATTCTCTATATAAGCAATAATTGTGTTTGAAGAGTTCAAGGGTTAGAATGTGCAAAATAGCAAAATTTGAATTGCATAACTGTTGCTTATATTAAATATTTCTTTTTTTCTTGCAAATGGTTCCTCTGACAGTCTGATAGCTCTTCTTTCAATGCCTACATATATGAAACTAAGAATTTATGCATGTTGACATCTGTTGTAGAAGACATGTATTACTGAGAGACCAGTTCTAATATCTTGGGCTAAAAAAGTATTTACCACATACATGTTCACTATGAAATAACTACTTTTAATCAATTATTTCACCTGGCCTTTCTCTTGTATCACATTCATTCTTATAGTAATCACGTCAGTACCCATGGATGTTAACTAAATATACATAAATACACACATATATATATAAAATCTTTTTTCTGAACTCCCAGTGTTCATAATGATTAGCACTGATATTCAGTTAATAAAAATGTTTACAGAATCAATGAAATGTTCTTCTGTTTCTTTTTTCTGGATAATTATGAGCACAGTGATTAAATAGTAAATATGATAACTGTATTCAAAATGTCCCCCGCTTTTTTGTTTTTTTGCAAATTAGTCGTTTATTTGTACTTGTGATATGTTTTGCACAGTACTGGGTATTCAGAAACTTTATTGATTTAGTTTTTTCGACACCTGCCAGGCTTTAGAGATGCAAGAAAAGATAAAGGCATACGAATCATTGCCTTCAAAGACCTTGTGTAGTGTAGTACTAGTAAGACATGGCACTAAGCAGCTGGAGGGACCCAACACAGGTGAATAAAGTTAATATAAGGTACTGTATAATTATAGAACTAAGTATAAACTGGCAGTCTTTTATATAGGTTTGCAGCCTGATGAAAAGAAATACCCGCCACCCACACACATCCCACATCCCATGTATAGACCCATATATGGTAAGGCTAAATTAGTTATTCATTCACTTAGGCTGGATACAAAATCTTATCTGTGTTGGTTTAGGCATTCCACGGTAGCCACAAAGAGTCTCTGCACATTCTTGCTGGATGTGCCAAGAATGCAAGAACCTGACCTCTCTTAACTAGGGCCATTTTTTAGAGTTGGGTGTGCAGTGAGTAGCCAACTGTGAAGGATGAAGTAATAACCTCCCTGAGACAAAGAGTCGGCATTTTCCCACTTACGAAGTAGTGAATTCCATTCTCTCCCTTCCCTACCAGAGTCAGTGTTCCTCTCTGTGACACGACTCACTATGTGCTCAGTTGGCCATTCAGGGCCCTTTGCATCCTTCCCATGGGACTTGGGGGTCATGAGGAGCTGGCACAAGCATCATAATGATACTCTGGTTGCTGCTTTTGCTCTAAGTAATAAAATCCCAGGAGTCTTATATCTCTTCTACCAGAATCCATGAAACAGTAACAGGCTAGCTTGTGTACATACGTGTGTGTGTCTGTATATAATTAAATTCCATACCCTTCACTGTTCTTGAGAATCTGATATCTGAAAGTGAGTTGGCTGCACAGCAAAGGAGAAGAAACAGAATATTACAGTTTCTTTTTGTCCGCAGGTTCCCTAGCAGTTTCTTAAAACTACAAATGACACTGTATGCAGTATAAGCTGTGGGTTCGGAAATCTCACTTCATGCTGAAATCTTTAATTTTGTATCTAGGACTTCCCATTTGGAAGAATTTACATTGATTTATATCTTTCAGTGTGGGGAAATATCAACAAACCATAGCTCTTTAAGTTCTTGACTAAAATATTCTGTTAACAAGACCATGCTATTGTCCCTGAGAGGAAAGCAAAGTTAGCGTTCAGGTTTTCTTGAGAATTCCTGCTCCAGTTTTCTAGGGTTTCCAAAAGCCCTTATACCACAATTTAGTAATTAAGATGATAATCTTGTAAGATTTTGAGTAGTAGAGAAATTGTTTGAAATCTTTGTGTAACACCAGTTGGACCTCAGCTATACTCCTTAAGGATGGCTTTTATTAGAAGAAGCCAACTATTTTGTTGGTTTGGTTTCCTTGACTTGGTTTCCTTCCCTGATTTGGTATGGATAGTTAAGTAGGAACAGATGTTAACTTCTTTTTTTTTTTTTTTTTTTTTGAGACAGAGTCTCACTGTGTTGCCCGGGCTAGAGTGCCGTGGTGTCATCCTAGCTCACAGCATCCTCAAACTCCTGGGCTCAAGCAATCCTTCTGCCTCAGCCTCCCAAGTAGCTGGGACTACAGGCATGTGCCAGCATGCCCAGCTAATTTTTTCTATATATTTTTAGTTGTCCGATTAATTTCTATTTTTAGTAGAGATGGGATCTCGCTCTTGCTCAGGCTGGTCTGGAACTCCTGAGCTCAAACAATCCGCCCGCCTCAGCCTCCCAGAGTGCTAGGATTACAGGCGTGAGCCACCGCGCCCGGCCCCAGATGTTAACTTCTTGACCACTTCATTCCTATCTTTGCCCATTCTAACAGATAAACACATGTAACTAGCTTCCTAATGAACAGCAGTACAAACACCACCAAGTCAAATTTATCTTTTACCAATTTGCCTTCATGTTTAACAATCCATTATTACAAGAGTCGGGATATTTAATGCTTATTAAATGCTTTGTATGTATGCAGCACTGTACGGGGCAGTATAAATGTATAAAAGAACAGCTCTACCTTCAGTGAGTTTACATGTATAATTTAAAGATATTCTCATATTTTAAAATGTAGGGCAGTATTTGATTATATACTAATACAGTATAAGCTATATGAAAAATATTAATAACTGCTGGAGAAGTTCAAAGCTAAGTTTGAGTTGAAGTGAGGGACATAAACATCATGGAAAAACTTGAATTGGGCAAGAAGAACAAGCAGGGTTTAAGTAAATGGCAGTGGAATCTCTTCAGTTGTAAGGGAGCAGAAGAAGTGTGGCAGATTTAGGACAAAAAGTAAGAATAAGACTGCCTACTACCTAACTTATAATAGAGTTAGGAAGACAGTTCTATGCAGAGATCATTTTAGAGAATGATTTAGAAAGGATAGAAGTAGAGGGAGGAAGGGTTGAATGATTCAATGACCTATGAGTATAAAAGCCAGCTTCAGTATTCCAAATTATAACATCCTTGTCTTGTTCCTATCTTAGAGGAAACACTTTCAGTCTTTCACTGTTGAGTATAATGTTAGCTGTGGAGTTTTCATATATGACCTTTATTATATTGAGGTAGTTTCCTTTTATTCCTAGTTTGTTGAGTGTTTTTTTATCATAATAATTTTGTGAGACACTTTCTCTGCATTAAAGATGTTGTTTTCCTTTAGTCTGTTAATGTGTATTACATTGATTGATTTTCATATGTTGAACCATTCTGGTACCACTGACTTCCTTTGTAAATAATGTTTTCTTAGAACAAAGTTAAGCTCTGTTATTTACATATTGTCGTCTGTGGCTGCTTTAGCATTACAGAGACAGAAGTAAGTAGTTATGACAGAGACCACATGGTTTGTAAAACCTGAAATATTAACTGTTTACTCTTTAAAAACATTTTCCAGCCTCTGCTTCTAGAATCGGTAGTATAGACATAGTTCTTTAGTGTATATTTGGGAGATATGGACCAATCTGTACTAGTCAACACTCTGTAAATTGCTTTTCTTAAACATTTGTGGTTTATCTCCTTGTCATAGAAATAAGTGAGGGGTATAATCTGGTTAAGAGAGGTTAGTTAAATAATGCTTGTAAGAGAAATTCTAAGTTCAATAATGAATTTGGTAATGTCTTTTTAAAATTTAACTTCATGGCATATATTTTCAAATATTACTATACCCGTTAGCCAGCCTCTCTTCATCTCCCTCCTTCTCTCTTCCCAGTGTCCAATAACCATCATTCTACTCTATCTTCGTGAGAACTACTTTTTTAGTTCCCAGGTGTGAGTGAGAACATGCTATATTTGTTTTTCTATGCCTAGCTTATTTAACATAATGACATCCAGTTCCATCTATGTTGCTGCAGATGACAAGATTTGATTCTTTTTTTTGTGGCTGAATAGTATTCCATTGTGTATATACTACATTTTCTCTATCCATTCATCTATTAATGGACACAGGTTGATTCCATGTCTTGGCTGTTGTGAATAGTGCTACAATAAACATTGGTGTGCAGATATCTCTTTGATATACTGATTTCCTTTCTTTTGGATGTATACCCAGCAGTGGGATTGCTGGATCATGTAGTAGATCTGTTTTTAGTTTTTGGAGAAATCTCCATAGTGTTTTCGATAGTTGCTGTACTAATTTACATTCCCACCAACAGGGTACTAGAATTCCCTTTTCTCCGTATCCTACAGTTAGAAAACAAGGAATAAGTTCTAGTGTTTGATAGCATGGTAGGGTGATTATAGTTAACAGTAATTTATTCTGTATTCCAAAATAGCTAGAAGAAAAGATTTGAAATGCTTCTAATACAAATGATAAATGTTTAAGGTGATGGATATCTTAATTACTTTGATTTGATCATTATGCCTTTTATGCATGTATTAAAATATCACATGTAACCCATAAATATGTACAATTATTATGTATCACTAAAAAAGAGAAATATCACCATTATGCTTTGCTTATGGAATTTTTTGTTTTCATTTTCAAAGGTGTATGTGGAATTTGATGATCTTGAATGGGATAAACGAGAGTGGGTTAAAGTTTATGAAGATTTTTCAACTTTCTTGGTGGAATACCACTTAATCTGGGCCAGAAGGAATGACCCTAGCCAGACTCAGGGATCAAAGAGCAAACAGATTCAGTGGCCTGCATTGGTAAGATCTGTTCCTGTTTTATTAAGCATTTTCATTTGTTTGTATTTAAAAAAAAGAATATAATCCATAGATTTATCTTACTGATTATAAATTAATATTTCTGAATAGTCTATGAAGTATCTGGCAGAAGTTTCAAAGCACTGCTTTCATTTTGTTAAACAACTTTGAGTCTCTTTGTTAGTATTATTTCAGTATATTCAGTCCACAAATAATTTATTCCATCAAATTAAGTGAAAACATAAATTGGATTAAAGGCTGCTGAGAGATAGTTGACTGTATGCAGCGTGGAACAACTTTGCTATATGAAACTTTGTTACATGGAAGATGAGCATAATTTGTATAAAGCATTTACTAGCACATAATTTTTCTTGGTTTGTTAATCAGTGAATCAATTGTGGGTGATAGCAAATGTTCAGTGTATAATTATATATTCAGGTAATGGGTAAAATTACTTCATATCAGGAAATGTTCTATTTAAGAAAAATAGATTTCAACAAATTATCCTGTAGTTTGAAGAGTTTTATAAAAGAAACATACTTACTAAATAAGGTTATTAAATTCTATTAGGAAAATAGCCACATTTGTTTAATTATTGTCATCCCTGTTTTCTGGCAGAATGCTTAACGTGTAACAGGTTTGCAATATTTTAAAATTTTTTCTTTCCATATTAATATCAAAGAATTATTTTTAAAGTCATTGAATCATTATTTCAGGTGGTTAATACAACTAATGTGTTAGGGTTAAGTACTTTGAATTTTTATAAAATGTAAACTACTTACAAGGGTAGTTTCCATTTGCTGATAATTGTAATGCATATAAATTTTCTTTTTTATTTACTTAACCCTTTAATGCTTTTCTATATATAGAATAACAATCTAATACATCTATTTCTCTGATTATTCCTTTTTAAAAAGTCTGAGGAGATGTATTGTTAAAAAGACAAACAGGGAAAGAGGGAATGAAGTGAATGGAATCAGTGGCATTTTTAAAAGCAACTATTTATAATATCGAAAGATACAAATGATATTTGTGACCTGTTGTGATAGGAAACTTTGAATAACAAAATAATAAAGGCAATTTTATCCATAATAGATTTTAAAAAATATTTGTTGGATGAGTATGTTGAATTATTAATTTAAAATTTTTTAAGCCATGACTAGCATGCTTTTTTATTTTTGGGTTAACTGATGTTAGCCTAAAAATTAGTTAAAACTTGTAATTTTGACATATGGGTGAATTTTGTATGAAGGAGGAAATAGCATTAATAATGTCAAAAGTATATGTCAGTATCATAGTTAAGAATAAAAAGAACTTTAGAAAATCTTTGCACTTTCTTAGAAGCAATTAAGATAGAGGTGAATTTATATTTATAAATGATTTTAGAGTGAATTTGGAGATTCTGTTTAGAAATACTATTTAATAATTTGTGTCATAATTTTAGAAAATTTTTTTTGTTGAAAATGTTTTAGCCTCAAAATTGAGACTACTTAAAAAATTATCAAACTTCTATTTTTAATTTAATAGAAAAAACATACACATTATGAAAAATTTAGAAAATACTGAGTAGTATAAAGTAGAAAATCATATTCACTTAAGTCCCATCACCAAGGGATAGCCCAACTTAATTATGTGACATATTTAGTTATAAAATATGTTGCTCTGATTTCTTTCTCTCTCTTTTTTTTTGCCATAGTATTTTAAAAAACATTTTTAATTGTGGTAAACTACACTTAACAAAATTTGCCATTTTAACCATTTTTTTTTTTTTTTTTTTTTGAGACAGAGTCTCACTCTGTTGCCTGAGCTAGAGTGCCCTGTCGTCAGCCTAGCTCACAGCAACCTCCAGCTCCTGGGCTCAAGCAATCCTGCCTCAGTCTCCCAAGTAGCTGGGACTACAGGCATGCGCCACCATGCCCGGCTAATTTTTTCTATATATATTTTTAGTTGTCCAGCTAATTTCTTTCTATTTTTTTAGTAAAGATGGGGTCTCTCTCTTGCTCAGGCTGGTCTCGAACTCCTGAGCTCAAACGATCCACCCACCTCGGCCTCCCAGAGTGCTAGGATTACAGGCGTGAGCCACCATGCCCGACCTTTAACCATTTTTTAAAAGTGCACAGTTCAGTGGTATTAAGTACATTCATGTAGTTGTATGACCATCACCACCATCCATCTACAGAACTTTTGCCATCTTGCAAAACTGAAACTCTGTACCCATTTAAGAGCCATTTCCTATTCTCTTCTCTCTCTGGTAACCACCATTCTACTTTCTATCTCTAAGTACCTCTTAGGAGTGGAATCATACAGTATTTGTTCTTCAGTAACTGGCTCATTTCACTTAGCATACTGTATTCAAGGTTCATGTATGTTATACCGTGTATCAGAATTTCCTTCCTTTTTATAGCTGAATAATATTTCATTGCATTTATATGGCACATTTTGTTCTTCCATTTATCTATGATGGATGCTTGTGTTATTCCATCTTTTGGATGTTGTAAGTAATGCTGCTGTGAACATTGATCTACAAATGCCTGTTCAACCTCTGCTTTCAGTTCTCTTGGATATATACCCAGAAGTGGAATTACTGGATCATATAATCTGTTTTCTCTAATGATTAGTGTGATGTGGAGCATCTTATGTGCTGTTGGCCATATGTATATCTTCTTTTGAGAAATATATATTCATCATAATTGCCTGTTTTTGAACTGGGTTGTTTGTTTTTTAATTGTTGAGTTTTATAATTTCTCTGTATATTCTTGATATTAATCCTTTATAATCCTTTATCAGATATGTGATTTGCAAATATTTTGTCTCATTTTACAAGTTACCTTTTTACTCTGTTGATAATATCCTTTGATGTATAAAAGTTTTTAATTTTTTTTTTTTTTTTGGTAGAGATGGGGTCTTGCTGTGTAGCCCACGCTGTTCTGAAACTTCTGGCCTCAAGCAGTCCTCCCACAGTGCTGGGATTGCAGGCATAAGCCACCATGCCCAGATAAAAGTTTTTAATTTTGATGAAGTCCACCTCATCTATATTTTCTTTTGTTGCCTATGCCTTTGTTGTCATTGAGTTAATTTTTGTATACTATGAGGTAAGGGTCCAACTCCATTTTTATACAGGTGGATGTTCACTTTTCCCAGCACCATTTGTTGAAAAGACTACCTTTGTCCCCATTGAATTATCTTGGCACCATTGTAGAAAATCATTTGACTAGATACGTGAGGGTTTGTTTCTGAGCTCCCTATTCCATTCCATTGGTCTGTATTTCTGTTCTTATGACAGTACCACACTGTGTAGATTACTGTTGGATGGTAGTAAATTGTGAAATTAGAAAGTGTTTTTCCTTCAACTTTGTTCTTTTTCAAAATAGTTTTGGCTATTTATAGTCCCTTGAGATTTCATGTGAACTTTAGGGGAGGAATCTTTCTATTTCATCAAGAAAAGTTCACTTGGATTTTTTTTTTTTCTTTTTTTTTAAGAGACAGAGTCTTCCTCTGTCACCCAGGCTAGAGTGCAGTGGTGTGTTGGTAGCTCACCTCCAACTCCTGAGCTCAAGAAAGGGATCCTCCTGCCTCAGCCTCCCAAAAGACTGGAGCTACAGGTGTGAGCTACCATGCTCAGCCTCATTTTGATTTTTGATAGGGATTGCATTGAATCTGTAGATGGCTTTGGGTAGTAGTCATCTTAATGTTAAGTCTTCCAATCTTTGATTATGGGATGTCTTTCCATTTGCTTATGTTTCTGTTAATTTCATTCAGCTGTGTTTTGTAGTTCCAGTATATAAGTCTTTCACCTCCTTGGTTAAGTTAATTCCTAAGTAATTTATTCTTTTTGATGCTGTCGAAAATGGAATTTTTTGGTTAATTTCATATTCCGGTAGTTCATTATTAGCATATAGAAACAAAACTGATTTTTATGTGTTGATTACATATTCTTTTATTTAGCTAACATTTTACTAAATGGTGAAAGATTGAAAGCTTTTCCTCTGAGATCAGAAACAAAGACAAGGATCCTCAAGTTTGCCACTTCTATTTAACATAATATTGTAAGTCCTGGTCAAAAAATTTGATATGAAAAAGACAGAAAATGCATCTAAATTGGACAGGAAGAAGTAAAATTATCTCTGTTCACAGACGCTATGATCTTATATGTAGAACTCCCTAAAGATTCCCCCCAAAACCTGTTAGAAATAATAAACGAATTTGGCAGAATAACAGGATGCAAAATCTCTTCCTTCTTTTAAACATAGTTTTAGGTAAGACTGCATTAAAATTGTACATCTTCTTTTTTGCTTAACGTATCCTATACATTTCTTCTCTTGAGTAAATAATCTGAGATAATTTTTAATGGCTGCGTAATATTTAATCTTATAATGACCAATTTCCCTAATGTTTGGCATTGCAGTGTTTCTGATAGGGGCGGTTTATGAATAACTATGATAAATACAATTGCATGTAAATCTTTGTCTTCATCTCTGATTGTTTTTAAAATTTGGATTCATAGTAGTAGAGTTAATGGTCAAAGAGTATGAACTTAAACTACAAAAATCTCAAAATATGCTGATATTCTGAATAAATTGTTTAAAGGTTACACTGCCTGCCATTGTCCCCAGTCAGTGTATGAGTGTTTTCATCTCACCACACCCTTGCAAGCATTAATTATTTTCAGACCATCTTGTTTTTTAAAACCCAAACAAATGTAAAAACAGGAGTTTTATATCTTAAGGGGATGCAGCATTGAATGTTATTATTTCTTCCTCTACTAATTGGATATTTTTAAGTAATATTTCATTGTTTTAATTTGCATTCCTTTAACAGGATAAATAGTTTTTCATGTTTTTTAGCAACTTGTATTTTTAGTGAATTGTTACCATTTTTCAGTACTTGTTAGGGTTTTGTGGGTTTTATTTGTATTATGAGCTTTCCTTATATTATTACAGATATTATAACTCTTTCATCATATTTGTTTCATAGTATGCTCAACTTATTGTTTGATAGCTTAGTCTTTTTGAATTGTAAGTTTATTTTTAAATAAAGTCTATCTAATGGGATGTCTTCATTAATAAAGATAATCAGGATGTGTGTGTGCGCGTGTGCCTGCCTGCCTGCCAGCTTTCCTTCCTTCCTTCTTTCCATTCTGTTTCCTTTCTTTGTTTCAAAAGAATGTAAAAATTAAATAGAACAAACAACTGAGATGGGAATGTTTGTAATACTTAAGAATTTAAGTTTTATAAGCATTTTGCAAATATTCATTTATATTTGGTACATATGACTGAGATTCTGTTGTTTCCCTTTCTGTTCCTTAAAATATTTGAGGCTTCTTTTAAGGATGTGTATAAGCAGCAGTTATGAAATTGAGAATTTTTAAACTCATATAGCAGAATGAAGTACTATATCTACAGATTTGAGATATCTGTACATGAGGTGGCAATAGAATGAAACACAGTGGAAACTAATACTTTGTCTTTAATTTTCTACAAATTTAATGTTTCTAATACTGTACATATGATACTTGCTTTGTGGGGTTTTTTTTTTGTTTAAACATGTTTGTATTTATTATCCTCTTTCTAGTTTCACTCCTCGTGTGGTACCTGTTAAATATTACATATTGGTTATGTTATCTTGTGTACTTCTTATACCTAGAAATCAATGGATACTGGCAGTGTACCTGCTGGTTCTTAAAGTCATGAAGGACAAAAAATAAAAAAGTCCTGTTGTCTCATTAACATAGTCTTAACTTTATTTTTAAAATTTGAAATTAATTACATCTTTAACATGATATGGATAATATCATACCCAGGTTACTTCTCTGGAATTATCTCTTCACCTTTCTTTCCAATAGCAAAACATTTGTTGGAGTAGCACCACATAATAAGATGCTGAAGTGGTGTCTATTTTTTTTTCTTGGTCCTATATGATCAGGGTACCACTTGAGGCCATTCTAATGATGTAGACTAAGGTAGCTTACATTTTCATGTAAGTTACTTATTATATTGTTAAATTTTATTTACTTTTTAATAAAGTAAAATACTTGTGAAAGCACATTTATCTGCACCAGGGAAAGAAAGTGTTGGCATTCATAATTGAAATCAACGAATCACCTACCTAACTGGGTTAGGGCCCTGGCTCCATCTCCTTTAGGAAAACCTTCTGTGGGGAGTGGGGCTTTGACCCTAACCCAGGTGGGCTGTAACACTGCTGCATTTTCTAAGGGGCAGACTTTTCTACTATTCTGCTGGCCCAGACTTCCAGATCACCCCAACCAGAATTAACCATCCTGTGCTTCTGTAGAACTTTGTACCTCTGTTTTAACAACCAGCACATTCTGCTTTTTATTATATGTATTTGTTTGCATGTCTGTCTTCCCCTACTAGATTGTAAGTTCTTTGAGGACAGGAGTCATGTCTTAGTCATATTTGTATGGTTCTTTGGAGTCTAGCATGGTGCCTTACCCATCTTAGAAAGTGAGTAAATAGTTATTTTAAACTGATAAATGGGCTACAATCCAGCCAGTGAAAAAGAACCCAACTAGGAGTTATAGCAAGTTTCCTGGCTATTAATTTATACTAATATCAAATGACAGGGAAGCAAAATCAGCCTTTACCTTTCTGTTCCTTGAAATATTTGTGGCTTCTTTTTAAGGATGTCTATAAGCAGCAGTTATGAAATTGAGAATTTTTAAATTCCTATAACAGAATGAAATACTATATGCACAAATTTGAGAAATTTGAGGGATCTGTTATATGAGGTGGCAATAGTAGGAAGCACAGTGGAATACTATCACTTTGTCAGTTGTGGTAAAACTGTGTTCAAGCTACCAATTTTAAACATGCCAGTATAATAAAAACAAATACTAAAAGCTTATAATGTTCTCATTCTAATCAAATACCAATTTAATTTCTTAAATTGTGAAAGTGGGGAAATATAAAATTACCTAGAATGGACTATTTTAATCACATTAAAGGAGTGGAAATCTTCATAGTCAACTAAATATGCTAATCTTTGATAATTTACCTGAATTTCTGCAGTGACTTTTAGAAAACTCACACTAGTTCTTCCTTGTGTAACTTTTTCTTCTTATATAGGTAATTCTGGTTCAGTCAGGAATTATGATCAGATCAGAAACATGTAAAACCCTCTCAATTTATTTCTTTTAAATTATCTTCCTGCTGAGAGTGCTTTTTAGTTACTATATGTTCTGAAAGAAACTTTCTCCAAGGGGAAGAGTTCAGTGCTCTTTGGAACAAGATTACCCTTATGTATGGCTGTTATATTGCCCTAATTGGTTTAGATTATGACCTCATCCACATTTTACTAAAATGTGAAGACATGCCACATTCCAAGTCAGCAGTGAACTTTTAAATAAGTTTATTTAGAGAGTTTTTACATATCTATAATGAACTAGAATTATTACGGAGTCCTTTGTACTTTGATAAATAATGAAATGGAAGTAATGATAATATAACTTCAGTATTATTATTTCTCTGCAAGGTAAAGTACTTTAAGAGATCAAATTATATATAATAAAGTGTTAAGGTTTTTAAATGATAAAATCTAATACTGGCAAATATTGTAATTGGTGAGCACACACACTTATTTCTTATGAATCATAAAATGACATTCTTTTGGAAAGTATTGTGTTGTAAGAACCATAAAGAAGTTCATACTCTTTGATTCATTAATTCTACTCTTAGGAAATTACCCTTAAGAAAACAGTCTTTAAAAAGTATATTCAATTCAACTAATGTTTGTCAGACCCCTTATATGAGCCAGACACTGAGGTTGGAGCTGCAGAAACAAAAACAAAAGGCATAATATTACATGAAGAAAGATGTTCATTGCAGTCTTACTACAAAAGAAAAGAAAAAAACAGAACAACTTGGGTGTCCAACAGTTTGTCAAGATTGTTAAATTAATATTTTGGGATATTATGCAGTTTTAAAACTGATAATTATGTATACTTTAGGAAAACATGGGAATAAAATTTGAGTAAAAAACATCAATTTTAATTATATCAATGTCAGAAGTATATATTAAAAGATATTATAAAGTAATAAAATCATTTTTTTAGGATGATGGAGTTTTGCCTGACCATAGTTTGTCTTTTCAGTAAAAACAGCTATTATTTCCTAGCAAATTAGAAATTTTAATATAGTGTTATTTGGTATTGTTTCTTTTGGAAGTAGTTTCCTTCAAATGAGTTAAGTTAGTAAACTTGTTTTACATTTCTGCTAATATATTTTGATAGTTACTTTTTGTGTTTTGTTAATACACTATTTTTAATTTCTGCCCTTAATATAGTTTAAGAATTAAAACTTTAAAAAACGACAGTTTTTAAACCATAACAAAGTAAAATATAATGAAGGTTATTTAAGGTTTGTTTTTAAGTCTTTCTGAATAATTTGTTTACTTGTAGATTTGCATGGTTTAATGTGACTTTAGGGATTATAGATTCAGAGAATGTTAGATTTGAAAAAGTAAACCATAGCAGTGATCTGGGAAGGCAATGTAATATATTAAGGGATATAACCTTCATGTCAGATTTGTTGGTTCAGATCCTGACATTGCCATTTACTGTTAATATCTGTATGAAATTAAGTTATCTCCTGCGTATCTCACTGTGTTCATAATAGTAGCACCTACCACGAAGTTGTAAAGATTAAGCAAGAAAATATATAAATAAAACCTTAGCATAGCACTGCAATGAGTTTTACCAGGTGTACACTTTTAGGGCAATCTCCAGAAGAACACCCTCATTTCTGGTACCAATTTCAAGTTTGCATGGTTCCCCAAACCACCTTCAGTGTAATAATTCACTAGAAGGACTTATAGAACTCACTGAAGACTGTTAAACACTCAACCCTAAAGTTTGTTGCAGAGAAAATATGCAAATTAAAATCAGCCAGAGGAAGAAATGCATAGGACACAGAGTCCAGGAGGGATCCAAACAAGGAACTTTTGGTCATCCTGTTTCTGGGCTGTCATGGCCAGCATTACCTCTTTCTGTCCACAGTGTGTGAGTATTGCCAGTGGAGAAACTCAGATGAGCCTTTACTTTCCACATTTTATCGGGGCTCAATCATATGTTATCTGTGTGGTTTGCCTTTAGTCTCTATTTGCTCTGAGAGGTCAGACTAGTAACAATAGTCTACTTCCTCTGGAGATTGGAACTGATCCTGAGGTACCCAAATCCCCCCTTGTAAATCACATTGTTAGACTGTCCAGTGGCCAAAGCCCCCATACAAAGACGCTCCTATCAAGCAAGACATTCCAGAGGCCTAGAGATCACCTCTCAGTAGCTGAGGTCAAAGGTCAGACTTCTCTTTCTTCTTCAATATACAGGCCACACCCTGTCCTTTGGCCTATACACTTGGAGAAAATGATTATATTTGTCTGGACATCTACATTTAGTATAGCATTTATTTGACAGCCATAGCATTAACAACAATGTGAATATGTATAACATTTGGCCAGTGTGGAATAGGTATAAATTTAAAAGAAACAGCTAATCTGACTTATAAAGCCATTACATGCATTTCCATTTTTTGGTACTGGTGTAATTACTGATCTCCCACCTGATTTACCACTATTTGTATCTCATGATAAACTCGTACAGGACTATTTAGCATAGAAATTAGCTGATGGTTAGCTAATTCTTCCTTAGACCATTCATTTTCTATCAGTATTATATCCTGAGGAGGCTTTAACCAAATCTCCTGATCTGTTTGATGATGAAAATCATCATTATCACAAGACTTATTTATATAAGGTGATCGAATCTTACCAGCAGTGTCAATGTTATGCCATATTGTTATGTCATGGTGTAATGCAGTTTTATTACAAAAAAAATTTGTTAGAATTACAGAGGAGTTTGCTATGCCTCCTCAACGGAATTGACCCTTACGCTGGATATTATTATGGACATGTGTAGTTACAGTTGGCCCTTATTCAGTTATTTCTGGGTTCCACGTTAGTTTAGGACAAAGCTAATTACCCTGTCTCAGTTCACAGGCTTGTACTTAGTAAAGACTGGTTTCCATTATGTGCTATTATATAGTAGGGTTTACTTGCTTTTGTGAACATGATGTGTGTATTCCTTTGGTAACATGTACCTGGACAAACCATTCTCATTTAATTATGGAATTCTTTTGGGTACTACTTTCCCATTAGAACGTTTCTCCAACATTGCCCAGGACAGTATGAATGTTTTAGTTTCCAGATTATTTTGTGTCTTTAATTGTAGAGGCAGTGTCAGTTAGTGCCCAATAGTAAATGAATTGTTCCTCAAATGGAAATTTTCTGGTGCAAAATCCTGGTGGTTGTTTCTGGTTGGTGATCATAGGCTTATTCCATAAGCTTGTCTATGTTCCACATAGGGCTATTGTACAAAGAATTTGTCTAGCTTCTGATGTGCACTGTTAGTAATTAATTTATGTTGGCTGGGACATTTTTATTGGTTTTCGTTTAGCATGTACATCAATATTGCCTGATAGGAGGATTTATATTTCTTCTGCTTTAGAATACTAAGTAGGAGAAACATTCCCCAGTCAGACATAATAAACATCTCCATAATACATTCAGGTAAAGGAGATTTAACTACTATACATAAAGTCTGTTCAGACCTTCTGATTTTTATCCAAATTTTTACCTTAATACCATGAACTCTTGCATTCTTATGTCCTCCTAATCTAACTGTAGCTCTTGTTAGGACTCATCAGTAGATTTATAACTTCTGTGCATGGGGCTCCTGTGGCAAGGAGTCCCAGAAACATCTCTACCCTTAACTTTACCCACTTACATGCATATGACCCTGGGTCCCCAGCTGGGGACTGGCAAGGAACCCAGGCCTTCTCTTCAAATCTTATCTTGATTAGATTGTGAAAGCATTGGCTTAGGCAAGTTGAAGTTTTGTTTTTCAGAGTCATTTTTGCCTTCCAGTTTTTAAAGTTTCCCCAAATTAGGGTGAATAAAGCAGATTTTTTAAGGGCTTTCTAAAGTAAGGGGACCAGCAGGACCTCTTGTTGATCCACCTGACCTCTGGGAGTGCTGCTATCTATTTGACCTTTGTTTTGACTCCATCAGTGTCCATATTATTCATCATCCCATCTTTCCTTCCTTTCCTTTCCTTTCCTTTCCTTTCCTTTCCTTTCTTTTCCTTTTCCTTTTCCTTTTCCTTTTCCTTTTCCTTTTCCTTTTCCTTTTCCTTTTCTCTCCTCTCCTCTCCTCTCCTCTCTCCTCTCCTCTCTCCTCTCCTCTCCCCTTTCCTTTCCTTTTCCTTTTTCCTTTCCTTTCCTTTCCTTTCCTTTCCTTTCCTTTCCTTTCCTTTCCTTTCCTTTCCTTTCCTTTCCTTTCCTCTTTCTTTTCTTTCTCTTTTTCCTTTCTTTCTC
>NW_012135525.1:1446411-1458735 GCF_000956105.1 Propithecus coquereli
TTCCTTTCCTTTCCTTTCCTTTCCTTTCCTTTCCTTTCCTTTCCTTTCCTTTCCTTTCCTTTCCTTTCCTTTCCTTTCCTCTTTCTTTCCTCTTTCTTTTCTTTCTCTTTTTCCTTTCTTTCTCTCTCTTTTTTTTTAAAGACATGGTTCTTGCTCTGTTTCCCAGGCTAGAGTACACTGTCATCATTATAGCTCACTGCTTCCTCAAACTCCTGAGCTCAAGCAATCCTTCTGCCTCAGCCTCCCAAGTAGCTGGGACTCCAGGTGTGCACCATCATGCCCAGCTAATTTTTTTTATTCTCTGTAGAAATGTGGTCTCACTATGTTGCTCAGGCTGATCTCAAACTCCTGGCCTCAAGCTATCCTCCCACATTGGCCTCCCAAAGTGCCAGGGTTACAGGCATAGTCATAGTGCCTGGCCCATCATCCCATTTCTTAATGACTATTTAAAGATTTCCACTAAGCTGGAATGAGTCTCTTGATTCTTCCCTATCTCTTCCCCCATTCTCTTATGAATCTCTATAGTCTATTATTTTAATAACTTTTCTTTATGGAATAATTTTTCCTTACGGAACTGATGGAATAAGCCTGTGATCACCAACGAGAAACAACCACCAGGATTTTGGACCAGAAAATTTCCATTTGAGGAACAATTCGTTTACTATTGGGCACTAACTGACACTGCCTCTACAATTGAAAGACACAAAATAATCTGGGAACTAAATTATTCATACTGTCCTGGGCAATGTTGGAGGAAAACTTTTCCTTATGGAAATGGATCTGTGGTCACTGGATATAACTGGGGCTGGCCAAAACTCAAGCTAGGCCCAGCATCAGGGTTTGTTGGAAACTCTTACTTTCATATTAGCTATTATGGATGACAATAATCAAGGGATTATATAGTTAGCTTTTTGTTTATGTAACATTTCTTTATATATCCCGTGAGGCAGCTCCCTAGAGTTGGATTCATTATTTCTAAGTACCACTGGTAACTTCCATTTCCAGTAATTGATTGTAGCACAACTGGAGTTGGATGCATCATTTCTAAATTCCGTTGGTAACTTTTACCTCCAGTAACTGATGGTAGCATAGCTATAGTTTCATGCCATGGGTAGTTCCATGGCCACCCAGGAATCAAAGGTTTGTCGTCCTCCATCCTTTCATTCTTTCTCTTTATTCAGTGAGTCAGCTTCAGTAAGTCAGTGTCAGCCTAGTAAATCCCACTTCTGACACCAACTGTAAGGACTTCAGCTAACTATAAAGTTTGAGGGAGATTGCCTTTGCTTCTGACACCATTGCAGGTTTTGGGGGTACCAGAAATCAACCTCAGGTTTGGTAATTCACTAGGACTCAACAGAACTCATTGAAAACTGTTATACTCCTGACTATAGTTTGTTACAGAGAAAGGGTACAAATAAAATGAACCAAGGGAAAAGAGGCACAGGGTACAGAATCAGGAAGAGTGCAAACGTGGAGCTTCTGGATATCCTCTCTCTGTGGAGTCATGGAAAATACTCCATGGAAAATACTTCTTTCTGCCACAGTGTATGATAGTACTCACAGAGTATTGCAACCAGGGAATTTCAACTGAGCCTTTGGTGTTCAATGTTTTTATCGAGGTGGGGTCACATACTGTCCACATGGCTGACCTTTAGTCTCCTGTTCCTCTCAGAATGTCAAAGTAATACCTTTAGTTATCATTTTCTCTGGAGGTCACAACTGTTACTATGTGGCGCAAAGACCCCATCATAAACCACATTGTTATATTGTCTAGTGGCCAAAGTGCCACTTCTGTCAGGCACGACATTTCAGAGGCCTAGTGATTGCTTCTCAGTAGCTGAGGGCAGAAGCCAGACCTTTCTTTGAATAAGGTTAATTCTTCACAACAGTAACACATATCACATATAAAGCACTTTGTAAAAACCTGTAGTTACCATATATTGTCTTAATCCAGTTTAATGCCTTCCTTTTTCCAGTAAGAAGAGGAAGCTCTCGGGTAGTTGTTACTTGATTTGTTTACATTTATGTTTAATGTAATGGCCCAACCGAAAGTGGAAATGGAACCCCAAATCTTCTATCTTTAACGTAACACTTTTTCTATGAGAAAGTAGAGCTTATACCTTAACAGTTACTGAATTTTACTGAGAAAAATCATGGAAGAACATTTATATTTTTTAGTCAACCTTGTTTGAGTATAAGTCTTAGATGGAAAACAACCTAATTTGCATTTCATTTTATTCCTATCAGATAATTTAAGGCTTTGTGGGTGTAAATGAGAATAAACTAAAACATTTGTATTCAGAAAGTATAGAGTAAGGAGAGAAATAGATGTACAGGTGGAAAATTAATCAGTGATATAATAAATATTTATAGAAATAGGAGAAAGTACCTAGCTTGGCTAAGGAAAAGCTACACATAGGAAGACAATGCTTGCTATGATTTTTAATGCTGAATTTGCATTTGCTGATCAGAAAAGGTTAGAAGACAATTTATGAAAAAACAAGTCCCGATTGGGAAATCCCAAGGTCTTGTGCCAAGCTAGAACATATAGTAAGTGTGATAGAGTAGCAAATAATAAAGTAGAGAAGAGTTAACAGAGACTAAATCATAATGGGTTTTTTGTTACAATAGGGTTTTGAACATTTTCTTCCTGTAGGGAATGGAAAGCATTGAACTACAATCATGTGGGTTAAATTATCAATTTTATATTTTAGGTAGATTACTGTAGCAGTAGTATGAAGTGATTGGAGAGAAACTAGTACCTTATTTTGTCATTTATCCCTTTGTTTAATCTAGGTGAGACTTGGATAAATGTGCCTTGTAACACGTTTATCTTTGTTTCCTCCAAAATTGCACCAAGACAGCAACAAAAGGACAAATAGAACAAGTGATAATGGTGACAAGATATTAATAAATTTTTAGAATATATAGAGTGGATGAGACTTAGAGACCAATTTAGCAAGGTTAAAGAAAACTGAAACCTAAATGGCAAAGGAAAATGGTAGCAGATCTCATGAAGTTTCAAAAATGGGAGCTCCAGATGCTTTGCATGATAGAGATAATGGATGGGGCTGAAAATGGAGGAGTTAGTTGAAAGATTGTATGAAGAGAAGTATATACTCTCAGGGCCTTCTTCACACCTCTCACAGTCAGCCAGCTAACAGCTCTCACTATTTATAGGAAAGGAGGGATACTTTCTCTGAAGAATTTGAACAGCAGGGGCTCTAGCTTCAAGAACATTTGACACATTGGAATTTCTCGTGGGGCACAAGTGCATTAAATGAAAATACTTTTTCTAAGTAGTTCCTTCAGCTCATTTTTTTCATGTCAGCTAAGTGTATACCACCAAGGAGATGATTAGAGGATTGACATCTCAAGGAACATGAGGGTCATAGAGAAAAAAACAGTGATAAGTACTGATATTTAATGACCCGACAGTGATACTCACCAAGCCAGTCTCATTCACAAAGTATTTTTTAATAGCTTTTTAATGCCTCATGCTTAAATATGAATGCTTAGTCAGGGATCCTCAGTCGTCTGAGGCCTGATCGTATTTTAGGAATTGTATGTAAATATTATGTACTAAACTGTTGAGATTTATGATTAACTATCTGATATTGTTAGCTAGTGAGTAAATACTAAATGAATGATTAAAAGGCGCTTTAATATAATTATGAATTGAAAGGAATTTATTGTTTTCTATGTTATGCTCCTTCTTTGAAACTAGTAATTTCAGTATACCAATACTTCTAAGGTTGCATGAGAAAAAGAAGTGAACCAGTATTTGAAACAGTTTCTTGAATTCTCTTATAGAATTAAGTACATTTAAAAAGTAGATTTATTGCTTTACATACTTTTGGGGGCTTTAAAAAAGAAAAGTAGATTTAAATTTTTTCTAATTCATAATTTTGGATTTTGCTTTCTCTGTTTATTGAGTGAATAAAATTGAAGAGCAGGAGATGCTTACTGTGTCATCAAGACATGCCATAAATAAAATTGGGAGGAAGTCAGCAAAGCAATTAAATTATTTATCAAACCCCAGAGATATTTTTGCTTTTATGTCTTCGCTTTGTTGTTACTAATTGCTGTATGCCAAGTTCTAGGTATACGAGTACAAAGTTATTTGTTTGTTAAGACATTAAAAAACTCATTTAAGATTAAAATCAAAAAATTCAGTTACTCAAAAATAAGTAAACAAAAAATTATAATTTTAAGCTTCCAGCCACAGTTAATATTTGAAACAATTCAGTTTTTAATGATTAAGACCATCAAAAGCAATTAAAAGTATTTAATAGAAACTTTTTAATATAGTTTTGTTTTCCATTTTTAAATCTTATTTTTGTTAGGATTTTATTAGGTTTAGAATCCTAATAAAAACTATGCAGATATTACTGAATTTGCATAATTTTTTCTGCCTTTTCTCCCACTCTAACCCTAGTCTATGTGATATCTCAAAAAAAATATATTTTTTTTTATTTTTTTTTAAAGAGACAAAGTCTAGACTTGAACTCCTGGGCTCAGAAGATCCTCCTGCCTCAGTCTCCTAAGTAGCTGGGACTATCGGAGTGCCACCATGTCTGGCTTCAGATTTTTATCTTCTGGTAATTTTTGTTTTTTTTTTTTTTTTGAGACAGGGTCTCACTCTCTTACCCCGGCTGGAGTGCCGTGGCATCAGCCTAAGCTCACAGCAACCTCTCACTTCTGGGCTCAAGTGATCCTCCTGCCTCAGCCTCCCAAGTAGCTGGGACTACAGGCACGCGCCACCGTGCCCGACTAATTTTTTCTATTTTTAGTTGTTTGGCTAATTTCTTTCTATTTATAGTAGAGACGGCGTCTCGCTCTTGCTCAGGCTGGTCTCGAACCCCTGAGCTCAAGCAATCCTCTGGCCTCGGCCTCCCAGAGTGCTAGGATTACAGGCGTGAGCCACCACACCCGGCCCTGATTTTTAAATTGTTGTGTCACATTTCATTGTTTTATCCAAACATGACAATTACTTGCAATTAACTAGAATTTATTTAACAGAATGGTTGGTTTTGCTCAGGATTTCATGATCAGGTAGAGTTTATTTTTTTGTTTTTAACTTGTTGTTAAGCCACATTGAGTTATTCTATGGATATAATCTATGAAAAATTTTCATATCCTAAAATAGATGATATTTTGGAATCGTTTACTCGATTATTTGACCTTTCCATTACAAGTATTTCCCATATCTATTTATCTTTTTATTATACTTGGAATTACTAGGTATTTTCACTTCTTTGTTACCGTAATTTGAAATAGCTAAAAGCAGCAAGCCATGTAAAATAAAGATGAAAGGTGTTGATTCCATTTTCTTCCTGTCCAGAAATGTGGTTGCCATGTCTACATGTGTTCTAATTTGAGAGATTTTCTTTAGCTCTTGGGAAAGAAGTCTGCTGTGGTAATGAGTCTAATCAGGTCTGAAAATGCTTACATCTTTATGTAAGTAGTTTCTCTTTCATTGTATATATACTTTTTTTAAAAAAATCTATAAAAACACAGAATCATTTATGTGTTGGCAAGATAATTTCTTTTATTCATTCAGTATTTTTCAGCATTTACTGTATGCTAAGGCTCATGCAGGTGCTGTGAATCCCTGCTAACACAAATATTTAACTGCAATTGTAAAGAAGTTTATGGAAAATAAATACAGATCTCTTTTGATACCATTTTAAAGCATATTTATCATTTGAAAATACATGATATGTGTTGTTTTTAAAAATATTGTTACATTTAATAATATCAATAATATACTAATACTAGTTAATTTTTGAAAGTTTACCAAGTTCTAGGTATTTTTCTCAGTGCTTTACATTATCTCTTTGCGGTAGACACTCTTATCTCTGTTACAGATGAGTAAACTGAGGCATAAGGTAGTTAAGTAACTTACTGAGATCAGAAGCAATTGTGTCTTGAAGAACTTAAATAACTGTCAGTAGTATAAGGTTAAAAGTGAAAATCTTCTCTTACTCTCTTCCATGTATTTCCCTGGTATCCTTAGTTAATTGTTGTATGTCCTTTCAGACTTTCTCTTGCTTTCTCCTCCTCTTTCTTCCTCCATTCTGAGTAACCATGTAAGTATTTACCAAAAAAATCTTTTAAACTAGAGAATTTATATGCATATACTTCTTTGTGAATTAAATGTGATTTTGTTATCTTAAGGTTGTAAAGTTTAAATGTGGGTGGATGAACAATGAAAAATAACTTTCTAAACCATTGTAATGTCTTGTAAACTGTGTAAACACAAAGATGACTGTGCTAACCTTGAGGTTCCGGCTAGGAATTTCAAGGAATATAAGAATATTTTCCCAGGTCTTTTCCATTCTTCAGCAAGGGTCTAGAGGTAAACCATATCAAAGTAATTCACTTTCAGAGTGAAGAAAGAAAAGTCTATTCTTTTACAATGAAGAAATTATTACAGATTTAGAAATATTTTTATCAAATGTCTCTGTCTCCCACTTTTTAGGAGTAATGCCAGAAAATATTTAGTATTCTGACATACGTTGTGTTTGCAGATAAAGTTTGTCTTTTGTTTTGTAATGTTATGAAGTAGTTGGTCATTATTACGTATATAGGGGTGGTATGTATGGGGTCTGGCTTAAATTTTTTGTGATTTCTTTTATTCCTATAATGGGGCACTGCCCATATATTGCTGGAAAGATTATGTAACCCTAATACTTTCTTATATTTTTTTCATGTAAAATAAATGATATTCAAGCTTAGTTTTTCCTCTCATTGGAGTACAAGAAGTCCTCACTTAAATATAGCTTATTGGAAGAACATATGAGTAATTTTGGAGCACCAGATGAATTTTATTTTAGAAAAATAGTGATGCATGTAGCCTGTTGTTTCGGCTAGATTATAGTTTCTTTGGGCTTTAAATCAGCTAGTCTTGAAACTTCATCATTGTCTAGTCCAAGTAAATCTGGACGTACTTGCTTTCTAACTGGGTGCCCACCCATTATTGTATATTAACTAAAATAAATGCACATGAGCACACATTACCTTTTCGAATAAGTAACTAGAGAAGATAATCACAGAAAACAGAATGAACTTTCACAAAATCCTCTTTGCGTATCTTTCTTTCCAACCAAGAGCTACTCTCTCAAAAAGTCTTCTTTTCCTACTCAGCTTTTGGCTTCTCTTCCCTTTTCCGTATACCACCCAAATCTTTCTCTTCCAAGAGTAACTCCTTACTCTGTCCTATGTTAATAAATTTAGGTTGTGTTCCAAGGTATTTTTGTTTTTGTTTTTTTGAGACAGAGTCTCGCTTTGTTGCCCTAGGTAGAGTACAGTGGCGCAATCATAGCTCACTGCAACCTCAAGCTCCTGGGCTCAAGAGATCCTCCTGCCCCAGCCTCCCAAGTAGCTGGGACTGCAGGCGTGTCCATCACACGCAGCCGATTTTTTCTGCTTTTGGTAGAGATGGGATCTCGCCCTTGTTTAGGCCGATCTCAAACTCCAGAGCTTAAGCAATTCTCTCGCCTCAACCTTCCAGAGTGCTAGCATTACAGGCTTGAGCCACTGTGCTTGGCTATATTCCAAGGTTTTTATAAATGCTCAAGGCACTAGGGATCCCTGTGGTAATTGGAACAGCTCTAGTTCTGTATTGTGGTTGGAGTGATGGTTATACATATGACAGAAATGCATAGAACTACACACCCATGCACACATATGTACACAAGTGAATGTATGTAAAACTGGTGAAATGTGGATAAACTTTGTGGTTTGCACCATGGTCGGTTTCCTGGTTTTCATATTATACTGAAGTTATGCAAGATGTTACCTTTGCATAACATCTTGAAACTGGGTGAAGGGTCCTCAGGGACCTCCCGGACATTTTTTTCTTTTTTTGCAATTTCCTGTGAATCTATGATTATTTCAAAATGTAAAAAAAAAAAAAAAGGTCAGCTGGAACATGGCAACACAAGTGAGAGAGATTAGTAAATCAGTTGCTTTTTAATTTTTTAAACAAAATCTCCATCCTCCTCAATAATGTTTAAAAATAAGTATAAATAGAGTAAATTAAAGTAGTCAAAAATTTAAGTGGAATATACTCTCATGATAAAGGTAAAAGAGACTGTCCTCCTCCTGATGTGGCCTCGGGGACAAGTGCCGAACTTTTGGTAACATAGGGAGTTTATGTGAAGGTTTAAGGAATTTGGCTTAGGCTGGGACTAGTTTCTTTCTGTGTTTTGAACAACAACCTAAACACTTTATTAGTGCCTGGAAATGTTCAAGGCCTGGGTTTGGGTGGCTGGGTCACAGAGCAGTCAAGGCTCAGTCAGGACAGACAAAAAAGTAAGGGAAACTGGGGGACCCTACATGCCCATTTTTAATAAGATAAAATAAATTCTTTCAATGTTTTGAGCAACAATCTAAATATTTTATCAGTGCCTGGGAATGTTCAAGGCCTGGGCTTGGGTGGCTGGGTCACAGAGCAGTCAAGGCTCAGTCAGGACAGACAAAAAAGTAACGGAAACTGGGGGACCCTACATGCCCATTTTTAATAAGATAAAATAAATTTTAAAGCTGCTTATATATATTTTATGTATTACATGTATTTACACATATAAAAATGCCAGCATTTTTCAATTGTGATAGTATATTGACATGCAGGTTAAACAGTTAAACCATTTAAACCAAAAATTTCAAGCATTAGTTCCTCTTTAGCCACTTGTTATTGCTGTCTGCTTTATTAAGATACCCAAAACTCTAAAATCAAAATCTAAATATCTGAGTCAACCTTAAACTCAAGCATCTCAAATATCCCGTTTCTTAGTCTTAGCAACTACGTTAGGATGACATACAGACTTCTGAACTCATTATCTCTAAACCAGACCTTACTACCTTTTCTTGGAAATACCTTTTCTGTTTCTCATCTCAGTTTGCTCATAAATCCAAGCCAGGAATTTCATCTTCATTTTTACTTGATCCTTTCATTCACACATCCAACAGGGACTAAAGTCTTTCTGATTTATATTCTTAACGTATTTCATAGCCAACCCCTTCTCTCCATTCTCACTGCCAGTGTTTTGGTTGTATCCCTTACATCTTGTTGTAAATCCCCTTTTTCTTATTTCCATCTCTTAAATGGTACCATTTAAGCCAGACCAAGCAATTTTGAGTTTCTGATCCCAAACCATTGGATAATTTTTTTGTCTGCCTAAAATCTATTGTAGTGTTTGTTTCAAATACACAACTCTGTCAAGACTCAGATAAGACAAATGACCCCCTTTCTGAACTTTCTTCTCTTCTTCACAAATAAAGTAAAAAAAAGGAAGTAGATACGAAAGATGATTAAAATAATAAAGTGAAATAAACAAGTGTATATAAAATTATTTAGTATGTTCATCTCAGTTGTAATAAATTGGTAAGATTGTGAAATCTGAAGAGCTACAAAAATAAAAAATACAAAAAGCTGGTTAAAATGAAGAAATGATTAATAAGATGAAAGATTTATCTAGTTACACATAGTAAATAATACAATACACTCAGAAATTTAAAAATTATTGGCCAGGCACGGTGGCTCACGCCTGTAATCCTAGCACTCTGGGAGGCCGAGGTGGGTGGATCGTTTGAGCTCAGAATTTGAGACCAGTCTGAGCAAGACTGAGACGCCATCTCTACTAAAAAAAATAGAAAGAAATTGGGTGGACAACTAAAAATATATAGAAAAAATGAGCCGGGCATGGTGGCCCATGCCTGTAGTCCCAGCTACTCCAGAGGCTGAGGCAGAAGGATTGCTTGAGCCCAGGAATTTGAGGTTGCTATGAGCTAGGCTGACGCCATGGCACTCTAACCTGGGCAACAGAGTGAGACTGTCCAAAAAAAAAAAAAAAAAAATTATTTAGACAAAATATGTTAAAACAATTAAAAAAGAACAAATTTTAGGTTAAGGAAAATGTGAAATTTCATTAGATTAAAAAGTAGTGAGACTACCTCTCTGTTATCTTTTACTTAGTGATACAGTGTAGTTCACTGCTGGGACAATTGATTCATGATGACCTTCTTTAAGCCATTTATTATATCTGTGGAAAACTACTTATATGGTACTTATGGTACTTATGTTTGATTACTGTAAAAATATCAACTCAATAACATTATTTAAAAATGATTCCTAAAATTCTTTAGTTCCCAAAAGAAGCAATTATTGTGAATATATTTTCCAAATGAAAATCTAGTGCTTTACCTGCTTTGCTTAAAATCCTTCAGTGTCTTCACAAACTCAGCATTTATAAAACTTTGCATGGTCTCACACTTTAGCTTTATCAACCACTACCACCACCATCCTCAGTTGCCCCGTTCTTCACAATCCATCGCTATAATTTTTTTTGAATTCTTGTAAAAAATACCACATTTTCTGCCACCTCTTTCCTTTGCATATACTATTCTCTCTGTCTGGAACACTTTCCTAGTTAATTTGATTCATACCTCAAATATCACTTCATGTCTTCATGCGTGGGCTCTCTCCACACCCCTAATGTAGATTTATCACCATTGTAATTTTAAATATTTTATGTTATTTGATGAATGTCTATTTCTCCTACTAGACTGTGTGTCCCATGAAGTCAGGGTCATGCATGCTTGCTTGCTATTATTTAGTGTTATAGCCCTCCCTTCCATTACTAGAACTCTGAATAGATTTAAGTTAGACTTCATCACAGTCTCCTCCATTTTTATACACCTGTCCTTGGGTATACGAAGGGGATTGGTTCCAGGACCACCAGCTTATACCAAAATTCGCACAATACTCAAGAATCAAAATTGGCCCTGCATAGTGCACATATGTGAAATGTTGGCCCTCCATATATGCAGGTTTTGCATCCCATGAATGCTGTATTTTCAATCTACATTTGATTTTTTAAAACATACATGTATATCCTTTTTAGTGGTAATATTACCAGTTACTCTTTGTTAATCTTTGTTAATTTGCATGTCTAAAGTTTTTTTTTTTTTTTTGATGTTTCTGCCAGTTCTCAGTCATGTTACCTTGTTTCCTGTGTTTAGTTAAATATTTTACTCTTTCACCACTTTCCCTCCTTCTCCTTTACCAGGCTGAGATGGTTGAGAGAGTTTTGTGACAATTTTTGGAGGCCTAGAATGAAGGCATATTTCTCCAGAGAGGATTTGCTATTGTGTCTGCTGTACATCTGGGGTGGTGGCACTGACAGCCTTGGACAACTTTAAAGTTTTTTATATCACTACCATGATGTGAATGAATTCATGTGAGGGCTGGTTTGTGGTTACAGCTTACAGCGATTTTTTTTAAAAGTTCTATTTGCTTTCTTTGCAGATCCATGAAAATGAAATGAGTGGAGCATTTCTAGTACACTCTTATCTAAAGGTGTAGTTAACCTTTTGTGGTTCCAGATTAGTGAGGTGTGGGTCTCTTGTTAGACTTTCTTCCTTTAGCAGACTCTGCTTTTATGTTCTATTCTCATTTCCCACAAATCTCTATAAACTTCATCTGATTTGCTCCCATTCAGCAAATGCTCCCAGGGTAAAAGAAGAAAGTCTATATATTAAAAAAAAGTTCCTATTTTTTAATATGACAATTTAGAAGTAAGTGAAATTAATGCCTAGGGATTGCAGACCCCAAAATGTGTACAGATTTATTACATATATTGGAATTATTCACATGTGGATTATAATTGGTTATAGTATTAACGGTTATGGTATGATTTTGACCTTGGAATCAAAATAGCCTGAGAATGACTCTCAGCTGTGCCACTCACTATAATTACAATATTTCTCCATTATGGAAGGCAATATTACATAAAGCTTTAAAGAATGGGTTTGGGCTTAACTTTCCTTTCAGATTGTCTGGGTTTGAATTTCTATTCTGCTACTCACTACCTGTTTAATTCTGGGTGATTACTTAACTCCCTCTGTAATTCCATTTTCTTATCTCTACAAAAGAGAAAAAAGTAATAGCAACTTCATAGTAATATTGTAAGTTTTAAATGTGTTTAACTTGTATAAAATTCTTTAATGAATTCATGGCATATGATAGTAAAGACTATGCAAAAGTTATTTGACTTTGAAAAACAAAAGAAGTTATTTTTAACAATAGTTGGTATATTCATTAATCAGAAATAAAATTGGTAGAATGATTTTCAAGACAATCAGATAAGGTTTCTAAAAATCTGAAAAAAAAAAACCCATAAGAAACCATTTTGCATGTTCTTTTCAAAGTTCCAGAAAAACTATTCATTTGTGAAATTAGATCGATAGAGAAATGGAGAAATCATTTCTAGATGAATAATAAATTGAAAATCTTTTTGCATAATTTTATAGATACAA
>NW_012135525.1:1464979-1466279 GCF_000956105.1 Propithecus coquereli
TTTATTTATTTTTGAGCCAGAGTCTCACTCCGTTTCCTGGGCTACAGTGCCATGGCGTCAGTGTAGCTCACAACAACCTCAAACTCCTGGGCTCAATTGATCCTTCTGCCTCAGCCTCCTGAGTATCTGAGTATATAGGCGTATGCCACCACAGCCAGTTAATTTTTTCTATTTTTAGTAGGGACGGGGTCTCACTCTTGCTCAGGCTGGTCTCAAATTGCTGACCTCAAGCAATCCTCCTACCTGGGCTTCCCAGAGTGCTGAGATTACAGGTGTGAGTGAGCCACTGTGCCTGGCCACTATGACTATTTGGGGTTTTTTTAGTTCTTTTTTTTTTTTTTCTTTTTTTTTGATTTTGAGGTTTAGGATTTTGTTTTGTCTTTTATTCTTCTTTTCTTGTTTGTTACTATGTCTAAAATATGACTTTATATCTGGTAGGGCAAACCCTCCACTTTGTTCTTCAAGAATGTTGTCCTGCTTCTTATCCTTTTATTCTCTCATAAACATTCAGAATCAGCTTGTCAGGTAAAGAAAATTTGTATCAACTCTGCTATTAAGAACAACTGGAAAAGCTGAACCAAAATAAACAATAAAAAATGTATCTTTGAAGACATTAAACAGTCTCCAAAGCTATGAAGAATTATAGAGCCAAAGCTCTTGGGGGAAAATTAAATTCAGTGTATTGAGACTAACATTTGAGGCCTCTTTGCCTTGAAAGGTATACCTACACATTCCAGAAAAGGCCTCTGATAGGTTAAGAAGCTCAGCAGTTTTGCCATGCTTACTGAACTAAGGAGACAATTGGAGTTCAGGGCCTACAAAGGAGGGAGAGCTTTGCTAAACCTCTTTGATTTTATGTTTAAACCTTGAGGGGTATACTCTGAATTAGGATTTCCCAGCCTCAGCCCTGTTGACATGTTAGACTAGATAATTCTTAATTTGGGGACTGTTTTATGCATTGTAGGATGGTTTTAGCCTCATCCCTGGTCTGTATTCAATGGATGCCAGTAGCAACTTGCCCACCTTCCCATTGTGTCAATCAAAAAAGTCTCCATATATTGCCAAATGTCCCCTCTTGAGCAAAAATCTCCCCCATTTAAGACACTGTCTTAAATAGTGTACTGGACTAATCCAGACTTACAGAAATTGAAGCCCAGCTTTGAATCTTCTCTATCACTGACTGGATTAAGATAATCTTGGATTTAGGGCTGGGTGCGGTGGCTCACGCCTGTAATCCTAGCTCTTTGGGAGGCTCACGCCTGTAATCCTAGCTCTTTGGGAGGCCGAGGCGGGCGGATTG
>NW_012135525.1:1466329-1468327 GCF_000956105.1 Propithecus coquereli
TATATATATCTCCATTCTTTTGTTCATGCTTTCTCCCCACCTATAAAGCCTTTCAATTATTTCTGCTTATTAATTCTCTGCAAGTTTGTGGTAACTCATACTCCTTCATTTCAAGGATTCCATTTGTTGAAATCAGAGAATCCTCTTGTGTAAGTCAAATACTTGATATAAAAACTTTCAACATTTAAATGAAGCCTTGAGTCATAGTTATTGCTGCATATGCCTGGCTACCCTACTCTTCTATAAACACTTTAGTGGACAGGGATTGATGATGTTTTATTTATATTTTTTACTTTCCTTTCCGCAAGTATGAGAGCACAGTATTTTGAACATCATTGACATACAATGATAACACAAAAACGATATTGGTAACTTCTGTTAACAAACTTTTGCTCCATCTCACCATTGTGTAAATCACCTTTATGTATGTATATCTACTTGAATCTTCACAACATCCTTATTATCTCCATTTTGCAAATGAGGTAACTTGCCTCATGAGATAAGCAACTTGCCTATGGATCTACAGTCTGTTACTGGCAGATGTAGGATTAGGCTATCCTGACCCAGGATCATTATATTTAACCTAGTAAACTTTTGTAGAAACAAATCATAACCTATGAATTACATAAAGCTTCTTGTTAGTCATATTATTCATGGTATAAGCTTAGGGCCAATCTTAGTTCAAATAGCCAGTACTTCTTTGCAGTGTCATGGTCTGGGGAGATGGCATTTATCAATGGCTGACCCCATGACACCTGCTTAAGGTACGTGTCTTGGTCAGATGACAGGACTTTTTGTTTTCTTGATGACACATGAATGCTTTCTTATCATTTGTAAGCAACCTTTGGGTTGCTTTGCTTAAAAAATGAATAATAATAGATTCTTATTTTAATATACTGATTTAAGGATAAATGCTTTCGATTCATATGAACAGATACAGTTTCCTTATTGAAATTTTTTTTACAAAGAGTTGAACATGACAGGAATTCAGCCTTTTTATATTAATAGTTTAAAGGATAGAATGCCTTTCTTTGCTGTCATGACATAAAGGGGAGCCACTTCTATACCATATTATTATATGTAATGGAAAATGGATTCTTTTTGACAATCGCAAGTGTTTGGCACAATGGTTGGATCAAGATGAAGGGCTGAAACACAGTCCAAAACTGAATATTCATCAAAAAAAGCTGATGGTGTCTGTGTGGTGTCCAGCACTGGTATTATCCACTACAGCTTCATGAAACCTGGTCAGTCAATTACAGCAGATGTCTAGTGGAGCCAATCCGATCAAAAGATGAGGATGCTTGGGATTAAGGAGCTGTCAATAGAGACAGGCCATTCCTCTTGCAAGACCACGTGTCGCAAAAAACAATGCAGCTCGAGCTACAGAAGCTGAACTTGTAACTCTCTGTCATCCATCATATTCACCAGACCTTGCTCCTACTGATTACCACTTCTTCCAGGCTTTGGACCATTCTTGCAAGGAAAAATATTCAGTTCTCAACAAGGTGTGGAAAATGCCTTTCACGATTTCATCGCCACTTGCTCTGCAGGCTTCTTCGCTGCTGGCATAAGCAAGCTACCATTAAGATGGCAAAACTGTGTCAATAGTTTAGGCACATACTTTGATTAATTGTACTGCTTCTTGTTTGAGATATCATAAACTAAACATTCAATTCAAAATCAGAAATTTCATACTTAGTGACCTAATATTAAATGTGTAGTGGTACCTCATTGATTTGTTTTTGCCTTGTGGTAATGGGTGTTGAGCACAATTGGTGAACTTACTATTTTCTTTAGAGAAATGTCTGTTCAGATCATTTTTTATTATTACTTTTTCTTATTTTTGAGGCTTAATAATTTTTTTCAACTTTGTATATAAGTCCTTTTACAGATATGTGACTTGCAAATATTTTCTCCCCATCCATAGTAAAGGTCCTTAATTTTTATGTTGTCCAGTTTATCATTTTTTTTTCTTTATGGATCAGATTTTAATGT
>NW_012135525.1:1479357-1479908 GCF_000956105.1 Propithecus coquereli
TTATGCATGCAAAGAGAGGTAAATTCTTAAAATTTTCTTTACCTATTCATTTTTTAGTTATAGCTTTGTTTATTGACTTCTAAATCAGTATTACTGTCAGAGTATATGGTTTTTATAATACCCAAACTGCAGAACTTTTTAAGGTATAGCATATTACCAGTTTTCACAAATCTTTCATATGTTCTTGGGGGAAAAATGTGTATTCTTTGTAAGTGGGCACAATATCTTAAACATACACATTAAATCAAACTTTTTAGCTCTGCTGTTCAGATCTTTATCCTAATGGGCAGCTTTTGGTCTGCTTGATCAGCAAGCAGTTCTCCAGCCCTGGCCTCCAAGAATGCTAGGATTACAGGCCTGAGGCACCAGGCCTGGCCAATCAGGCTTTTCTTTCCCATCCCCCCACCCCCAGCCCTCCTACCCCACATCCTGATGTGTTGACTTCTGTGGTTGTGAATTTATCAAGTTCTCATTGCTTTTTCTGTCAGTTGTTTAAAATAAAATTTGAAGCCAACAAGGTTAGAATTGTATCTTCCCAGTAAATTCAGATA
>NW_012135525.1:1479958-1481849 GCF_000956105.1 Propithecus coquereli
CCATTGCTCCGTGTCTGAAAACCTGTACAGCATGTTACTGTTCTGAATAAGTAGTTCTGTATCAAAACATAGAAAAGGTATTGTAAAAATATGTTACAAAAGATAACAAATGAAAATGATGTACCAATACAGGGTACTTACCATGAATGGAGCTTACAGGACTGGAAGTTGCTCTGGGTTAGTCAGTGAGTGAGTAATGAGTGAAGACGAAGGCATAGCACATTACACTACTGCAGACTTTATAAGCACTGTACACTTAAGCTATACTAAATTTATTTTAAAAAATAAGTAATTGTACTACAGTGTTAGGACAGTGCTTATGTGTCACTAGGTGACAGGAATTTTTCAGCTCCCTTATAATCTTGTGGGTCTGCCGTCATATATGCATTCTGTTGTTGACTGAAATGTCATTATTCTGCACGTGACCATATTTTAGTTTCAGATATTGCATTCAAGCTGAGATGATTGGAGTAGAAGCAGAGATTTAAGGAATATATATTGACAGAATCTTTTGCCTGATATATTATCTGTATGTATTTATGCTTTATTAATGACAATTAAAAAAACTAATGAAATCATCAACCAGCCTAGGTTGTACCTCATCAACCATATCTTAGTGTGTAGATTAAAATCTGTTATTTTAAAATATAAGTTAAGTATCCCTTATCTGAAGTGCTTGGGACCAGAAGTGTTTTGAATTTCGGATTTTCTTAGGCTTTTGTAATATTTGCATATACATGAGATATCTTGGGGATGGGACCCAAGTCTAAATATGAACTTCATTTATGGTTTATATACACCTTATACACATAGGTTGAAGGTAATAATAGCATTGCTGGGTTGTATAAAAATATGTTTGGAAGTTTATAACAAATGGCCAGAATGCCAAACAATAGTTGTGTCTCTGTTTTTGGATTTTCGATTTTGTTCCATAAACAGTAAATGTCCTTTTGATTTGAACCAATATCATGAACTCTTTATGCTACTCAATAACCTTACACTGGCTTACCACATCTATTTTTTGTTGTTGTTACATTCTTATTTCACTGGTCTAACTCATTTCTCTTTCCAAGCCTATTTTCCCCATGTTAATTACATCCTGCATAAATGGAACTTAAGAATAGTTTATGTTTGCTTTAAAATTAAGAACCCAACCAGGTGTGGTGGCACATGCACCTGTAATCCCAGTGACTTGGGAGAAACGCTTAAAGCTAGGAGTTTGGGATTAACCTGGGCAACACAGTGAGACCCTATCTCAAATATAAATAAGATTCCCCAGTACCCATCATCCACCTTAAGAAGTTATGAGGGCATGTATGCCCCTTTCCAGTTGCAGCTCCCACTCTTTCCCCCAATGAAGTTCCTAAAAATTTTGCCACCTCCGAAATATCCCTAAATAATATGTTTAATTGTGCATGTTTTTGAACTTTATATAAATATTATCAGATATTTGCTTCTGTTGCCCAATATTGTTTTTTATTTTTGCCCATGCTCATGAATGTTCATTATGTTTGGTTGCAAATTAATAGTTTATTATATCATTAATATAATACATGATTAGAATAGATGTACAATTTATTTGTTCTCTTACTGATGGACAGTTGGGTTGTTTCTATGTCTTGCTATTAGAAATAAGACTGTTGTGAACATTCTTGTGCATGTTTCCTCAGATAGACATACAAAAATAATCTCTAAGTGAAATTGTTGGGTTGTGTAATATCCATATTTCAATTTTATTAGGAAGTACCAAATTGTTTCCCAGATTGGTAGATTTCCCAGATTGCTCTCCCCATAGTATGAGACTTAACCTAACCAGCATGTACTATTGCCACCTTTTAAAATAGTCCTATTCTAATGCCATACAACCTTAATTACTATGATTTTATTTTAT
>NW_012135525.1:1483389-1486264 GCF_000956105.1 Propithecus coquereli
AAAAAAAAAAAAAAAGATAATCTTGGATTTACAAGTGTCCTTTGCTTTTAAACTGCCTGTCAAAAGCACATGTCAAATTTACCCCTAAAAAATTTATGAAAAACCTTAAATTATCTGTTCAGTTTCTCATATATGGTACCTGACAATCAAAATTAATCAGAAGATGAAAATCCAGCCTAAAAGGACATGGGATAATAAGTGATTAAAAAACAAGTAAAACAATTTATAGTGGAAACAGATGAACAGAGAAGATCTGTGCTCTTGGCCAAAGAATAACCAGATACACCAAAAGCAAGGCAAGCGTGAAATGGAAGTTTATTGAGGAAGACCAAGGTAGGTTTTACAGAGCAAGATACATTCACCACAGAGGACCCTGTTGTTAACAAAAAAGGGCTCTGGTAGTGATCTGGGGTCTTGTTTTATAAAAGTGTCTGGATTGGGCAGGCCTCATTATTCAGACAACACCACTGAAGCACTTTGATGGTCAGTTAACGACATGATAGTTAGCCTTAGGTTACTCTAGGTCACTTTCCAGATCCTTTTGTGCCTGGAAGGCTGGGGAATTCCCTGCATTCTTTTGCAGATTAGCAGGGTTTCCTCCTTCCTTTAGGTGTGGCAGTTGCTGAGGGCAGGATCAAGGTGGCGCAGCACTAAGCCAGGCTCTCACTTTTGTCTCTAGGAGAACTGGAATCCCTCACTATCTACCTAACAGATCCACAAAATGGAATAACTAGACACCAACTTTAAAGTAAATATACACACACACACACAGAAATATTAAAGAAAAGATTGCAAATTTTGTTAGAAAAGTTAGAATCTTTATAAAAGAACCAAGGAGACCTTCTAGAACTCAGAAATGTAATGGTTAAACAGCAGATTTACCTGGTCAAATTTTATAAAAATCCCTGTTGACGTTTTTATTGCAATTACATTAAATCTATTTATGTATCAATTTAGAAAAGTACTAATACCTTTACTCTGTTGACATTTCCTATTCGAGAATGTGCTATATTTCTGTATCTATTTAAGTGTTCTTTAATGTCTTGATAATTTTCTCCATAATAGACTTGCATCTTTTGCTTTTGTAAAAAGTTTTATTTTCTAACTGTTCCATTCAAGTATTAGTTAAGTGGAATTGAAGTTTTTACTTTTAAATCCAAGAACCTTATTAAAGTTTCTAAATTTATTTTGAGCTTCCAACATGAAGGATATGTCATTTGCAAATAATGATAGTTTTATTTCTTCACTTTTAATGTTTTTCATTATTTATAAAAATCTATTTTTTCTGTCTTCACTTGCTTTGACTGCCAGTCAAGTGGGGCTTAGATGTGATCATGGACCTCTTTGTTACCATTAAAATTAGTCCTCGCTGTGGATGTTCTTTATCAAGTTAGGAAGTTCTCTCCTTGTTTTGTCTGAATCTTTACCATGAATAGGTGTTAGAATTTATGGGATACTGCATCAATGATGATATTTTCCCCCACTTTTGGACTATGTTGAATGACATTTATTAAGCTAATAAGCCTCCCTTAGATTTCTTGGGTTAACCCAAATTAATTCTAATGAATTATCTTTTCTGTATTGTTGACCTTGCATTGTTAACTTTCTTTAGGATTTTTTCAACTGTATTTCTGAGTGAGATTAGGCTGCAATTTTTTTCTTATGCATTACTGGTTTTCTTTTGGTCTTAAGGTTACACAAGATTCATAAAATGAGATGCGAAATATTCTTCCTTTTTATTCTGAAAGATTCTTTTAAGATTGAAATTAAACCTGTCTCAGTCTGGTGTTTTCTTTTTAGGAGGATGGTTATGATTATCAACTGATTCAAGTATTTTTATATCTGTAGGACTATTAAGGTTTTTATTTTGTCTTTGTTAAATGGTGTTTCTCTAAGAATGAGTTCATTTTGTGTATTTTAAAATTTATTTGCATAGAATTTTTTTTTTTAGGGATGGGGGCTTGTGAGGAGGGGTGCTTAGTTTCCTTGTTTGTTTTTGTTGAGACAGAGTCTCATTCTGCTGCCCTGGGTAGAGTGCAGTGGCTTCACTGTAGCTCACTACAACCTCCAACTTCTGGGTTCTAAGTGATCCTTCTGGCTCAGCCTCATGGGTAGCTGGGACTACAGACTTGGACTGCAGCTTCCTGGCTGTGTTTTTTTTCTTTCTTTCTTTTTGGTAGAGGAGGGATCTCACTCTTGCTCAAGCTAGTCTCCAACTCCTGAACTCAAGCAATCCTCCTGTCTCGGCCTCCCAGAGTGCTAGGATTATAGGTGTGAGTCACCACGCCTGGCCTGCATAGTATTGTTAATAATAATCTTTTCTCTTTTTAATGAGATTTATTATATTTATTATATTATAGACCTAAAGTCTATAATATAATAGTAAGCATTTTATTTCCAAATATTGTTCATTGTGACTTCTTTTTTCCCCTGGATTTACCTTACCAGAGCTTTGGCAGTATTGTTCTTTTGCAAGGAACCAAGTTTTGGGCTTTGTTTATAGTCTATATTTTATCTATTTTTCCCTTTCATTTTTTTTTCTTCTTTCTTTTCTTATTCTTTTTTTTTTTTCTTTGAGACAGGGTCTCACTATATTGGCCAGCCTCAAGTGCAGTGGCATCATCATAGGCCAATGCAACCTCAAACTCCTGGGCTCAAGTGATCCTTTTGCTTCAGCCTCCCTAGTAGCTGGGACTATAGGTGCTAAATTTTCTAATTTTTGTAAAGACAATGTCTCTCACTGTTTTGCCCAGGCTAGTATCAAGCTACTGGCCTCAAGCAATCCTCTCTAGCCTTGACCTCTCAAATTGCTGGGATTACAGGCCTGAGCCACCACACCTGTTTGTTATTTCTTTGCTTATACTTGAATTTCATT
>NW_012135525.1:1487280-1490292 GCF_000956105.1 Propithecus coquereli
TGTCAGTTGTTTAAAATAAAATTTGAAGCCAACAAGGTTAGAATTGTATCTTCCCAGTAAATTCAGATATTTTATGGTTACATAAGTGATCCTTTTCCTCTCATAGTTACATTTTTATCTTTGAAACGTGTTTGGTTTGATATTAATATAAATATAACAACTTCTTTGGATACTATTTGCTGATATATATTTCTGCATCTTTTGACATTCTAAATTTGTTTAAGTATGTATAGATGAATTGTATAGACCTTTACCTGTCTTAAAAGATTTGTACTGGCTGGGCGAGGTTGCTCACACCTCTAATCCCAGCACTCTGGGAGGCCGAGGCAGGAGGATCACTTGAGCTCAGGAGTTTGGGACCAGCCTGAGCAATAGTGAGACCCCGTCTCTACTAAAAATAGAAAAATTAGCCAGACGTCATGGCGCAGGCTTGGGAGGCTGAGGCAGGAGGATCTAGATATACTTTTATTATAATATGTATACTTAACAAGTGAAGTTAATCTTTTTACTTTTCTTCTTTTGCAAGTTTGGTCACTGCCCTCTTAAGCTGTATGGTTCTCATTGCCTAGTATTTTTTCATTCCCAAGTTTAGACATTTTTATTATATAGTCTCTTTGTTTGCATTTACTTCCATAATTTCTGTTGATTATACCCTGTATTCCTTTTGATAATTTTCCCTTTCTATTTCAAATATTTCTTTATGCCTGTGAGATAACCTTTAGAATTTCTTCTAGTAACCATTTATTGTATGGAAAATCATCACTTTTTATTTGTTTGACTATTTTTTTATTTTACCTCATTCTGAAAGATTATTGTGTGTAGAATTTTGGTTGACGATTATTTTCTATTAACACATGAAGTTGTTGCTCCACTGAACTCCTCTTAAGACTTCAGCTGAATAATAATATTTCTCTCTTTGCTGTTTTATTCATTCTGAATATTTTTGTGAACTACTCTTGAATTTTTATGAACATTCATGCAGTTTTCATTCTGTTGTATTTACTTTGGATTTTGTTGTATTTGTTATGCTTGGAATTAGTTGGGCTTTCCACATCTAGCATTTAGTGTATTTAACAGCACTTCTGTTAAATTCTCGTCTGTGATCTCTTTGGACTTCCTCTCCTTTCCAATCTATCTGTATGCTCCTTCTGGAACCCTGATTTTGTGTATGTTAGCCCTTCCAGTTTTGTCCTTATTTTCTTCTCCTTTCTGTTGTTTATTACTTTGTCATTCTTGGATACATTTTGGAACATTTATTTGGTTGTATCACACAGTCAGTAATTGTCTTCTCTTTTGACCTATTGTTAAATCTCTTTGATGAGTTTTTTAAAATTTTCAACATTCTGTTGCTGCTTTTGTAGGTTGTTTGCTCGCTCTTTTTTGTTTTTGTTTTTTACATTTTTTAAATTTATTTTTTTATTTTTTCAAGACCCTGAACTATATTTTGATGTTTGCTCTTTTCTATTTTCTTTTTTGAGACAGAGTCTCTCTCTATTACCCTGACTAGAGTGCAGTGGCATCGTCATAGCTCACTGCAACCTCAAACTTCTAGGCTCAGGCGATCCTCCTGCCTCAGCCTCCTAAGTAGCTGGGACTACAGGCACACACCACCACTCCCAGCTAATTTTTTTTTCTGTGTTTTGTAGAGATTGGGACTCACTCTTGGTCAGGCTGTTTTCAAACTCCTGACCTCAAGCGATCCTCCTGCCCAAGCCTCTCAGGGTGCTAGGATTTCAGGTGTGAGCCACCACACCTGGCTTGCTCATTCTTTAAAGTTTAATTTTCCTCATGTATTTTCCACCTTCTATTCATACATATTAGAGTTGGCTATTTTATATTCTGAGTTAAAAATTATTTTAGCTGTTTGCCATTTTGGTTCTAATGTCATTTTTAATGTTGTCATTCACTTGTAGTGCTTTGCTTTGTTATCCTTTTGTGGATTTAAAAAACATTGATAGTTGCTCATTTTCCTTGCATAGTTATTTTGGGAAATTCTTTGAGGCTTCTGAGTTGAATTTGCATTTGACTTTTCCAATTGACATTTTAATATAAAGTGTTTACTTAAAGTGTTTGGGCCATATAACTTCAGTATTCTGCATGAGCATGATTGTGACTCACATTTCTCAAAGAAAACCTCCAAAAGGGAGTGGTTGAAGGACTACTGAATCCGGATTTATAAAGGTACAAAAATTGGATAGTTAGGTGACTTTCAACAGAAACTATAGGAGCTCGACGGCAATGGAATGAATGCTTTAAGGTACTGAAAGGCAAATATTGCCAAGAAGAATTGTATATCTAGTCAAAATATACTTCAGAAATGAAGTAAAGTAAAGAAAATTTAAGGAAGATTAAAGCAGATCTGCCACTGCTAAGAGCTACTGAAGGAAAATCATTCCAGATAAAAGGACATAGCTGCAGAAAAGAATGGAGTGTGCCAGAGGGGCTCATATATAGGTAAATACAAAGAATATTGCCTTCAAAATACACTATTTATTATGGTCTGTAGAGTTTAAAGCATAAAAGTTAAATATATGATAATAGTATAGTAGATGACAGAATAGATAAGTGGAATTAAACTGTTACATGTTACATTATTTGTGTAATTACTAAAATGTGCAAATTAGATTATTATAATTTGAGGATTTTATTCTAAACTGTACAATAACCACTAAAATAATTATTTTAAGATGTTTTTAACTGAAAAATGAATAAAATGGAAAAAATTGAGTAATGCTTTATTAATCTAAAGTGCATTTAAAAGGAACTAAAGAAACACAGAAAGGATGGGAGAACTAGAAAACAAATAATAAGATGGTAGATTTCAACCCATCTATACCAGTCATTACATTACATTTTAAAGGACTAAGTAATACAATTAAAAATTAATGATAGACTGGGTTAAAAAAAAAATGGAACAGGCCGGGCGTGGTGGCTCATGCCTGTAATCCTAGCACTCTGGGAGGCCGAGGCGGGCGGATTGTTTGAGCTCAGGAGTTCGAAACCAGCCTGAGC
>NW_012135525.1:1490564-1518359 GCF_000956105.1 Propithecus coquereli
AAAAAAAAAAATATTCTGTTTACTAAAGTCATACTTTAATATAAGAGAAATTGAAAATAATAGGATGGAAAAAGGTATGTTATACAGACTTTACTCCAAGAAAGTTGGTGTGGCTATAATGCATATTATACAAATAGCCAAGACAACAAATATTAATAAAAATTTTAAGGCATGTTTCATAATGATAAAATGGTCAATTCCATAAGAAAATGTAACAACTCTAAATGTATATGTATCCATTAAGACATCTTTGAACTAGATGATACATAAATTTAAAAAACTAAAGGACAGCTCCTTGGGGCCAGGTCCTTTCTCCAGGCTCCCTCTGCTTGGGCGGATTAAAAAAAAAAAAACTAATTAAAAAATAAAAAACTAAAGGACAAATCCATGGCCAACATACTTCTTTCATAAATTGATGGAACAAGTAGACATAAAAGAGTAATAATATACTCACTTTGAAGAACATTGCTAATCAATATGACCTAGTTAACCTATATAGAATGCTATACCTCCCTTCTACCACAAATTGTACTATATACATTACTGTTGAGCACATAAGGAACGTTTAGGAGCATAGTCCATGTGCTGGGCCATGAAGCAGATCTCACAGATTTTAAAGGATTAAAGTCATATGGAGTAAGTTCTACAGCCACAGTGGAATTAAACTAGAAATCAATTACAGAGACATTATCAGAAAAATTCCCCAAATATTTTGAAATTAAGCAACACATTTTAAAATAATCTATGGTCAAGTAAGTCATAATGTACATTACAAAATAATCTTGAAATGAATAGAAATAAATATATTTTAAAACTGGTGGCAGGCAGTTAAAACAGTCCTTTGAGGGAAGTTTATAGCTTTAAATGCATATATTTGGACATAGGAAAGGCTCAAAATCAGCTATTGCAAAATGCTAGAAAACAAACAGCAAATTAACTCAAAATGTTAAGTGAAGAATATAATAAAAATGGAAGTAAATTAGGAAACAAATGTATAAAAGTAAAAAAATCAAGAAGCTAAAAATTTGGTGTTTTTACAGATATTATAAAGATACTACTAGGCTGTTATTCACAGTATATATGTCAGTATATATGAAAATTTAGAATCTGAAATTTCTAAAACATTGCATGTTAATAAAATATGTACAAGACAAAATAAAAAATTTGAGTAACTCTATCTGTGAAGAAATTTAGCTCATAAACCATCCAATTTGATAATTCTTGAGACATCTAGCTTCCCTGGTGAATTTTTCTACGCATTTAAAAACAAACATCATGGCCGGGCGCGGTGGCTCACGCCTGTAATCCTAGCTCTCTGGGAGGCCGAGGCAGGCGGATTGTTTGAGCTCAGGAGTTCGAAACCAGCCTGAGCAAGAGCGAGACCCTGTCTCTACTAAAAATAGAAAGAAAATAATTGGACAACTAAAAATATATAGAAAAAATTAGCCGGGCATGGTGGCACATACCTGTAGTCCCAGCTACTCGGGAGGCTGAGGCAGGAGGATTGCTTGAGCCCAGGAGTTTAAGGTTGCTGTGAGCGAGGATGATGCCACAGCACTCTAGCCTGGGCAACACAGTGAGACTCTGTCTCAAAAAAAAAAAAAAACAAATATCCCAAACCCTTCTTGTGAATAGAAAAAACAGAAGATCCTTTTCAGCTCATGAGCCAGCATAGCATTTATAACAAAACTTAAAAGGATATTATGGGAAAGAAAAATTACAGGTCAATATGTCATGCATACAGGTGTAAAAATTCATTAAAAGAAGGCTAGCTAATAGAATTCAGTGATGTATTTAAAAAAAAAAAACCACACTATAACGTGAACAGATGGATTTTTTTTCAGAAATTCAGGACCAGTTTATCATTAGAAAAATAGCATAATCCTTTGAAAGAGTGATGATAGAAAACTATATGATTAATAGACACAGAAAAAGCTTTTTATAAAATTTGATACCTGTTTGTGATTTTTTTTAAAAAAAAATTCAGCAAATTACGAACAAAAGGAACTTTCTTACTCTGGTAAAGAGTACTTACAACTGGGCGGGGGGGCCTCATTCCTGTAATCCCAGCACTTTGGAAGGCTAAGGCAGGAGGATCACTTGAGGCCAGGAGTTCAAGACCAGCCAGGGCAGCATAGTGAGACCCTGTCTCTACATTAAAAGAAAATTTAAAAAGTAAAAAAATTAGCTGGGCCTCTTGGCTCAGACCTGTACTCCTGGCTCTTGGGAGTCACAGGTGAGAGGGTTGCTTGAGCCTAATAGTTGGAGGCTGCAGTGAGCTGTGATCATGCCAGTGCACTCTAGCCTGGGCAACAGAGTGAGACCCAGTTTCTAAGAAAAGTATTTACAGATCTTCCGATGTTATTGAATGCTTTTTCCCTAACACTGGGGATAAGACAAGAATGTCTAGTGTCATTATTTTTTAACAATGAAGTAGAGACTCTAACTTGTTCAGTAAGCTGAGAGAAAGAAATTAAAAGGTATCAAGGTCAGTATACAAAAGACATTTATTCATTGAATATCTGAATTTTTATATTTTAATACAGTTTCAGGTACAGTCCATAATGAGACATATACTGCCAATATTGTTACACTATCAGTCTATAGAATCAAAATGTCTAAAAAGTAGCCAAGAAGATGATGATCATTAAGATGACTGTAACTAAAAGATATGATAATAACAACACAAGTTTATGTGCTGGGTACTCTATTAATGCTCAGATTAGCCCGATGTCTTAGGTAGTGTTATCCTCATTTAATAAAATGAAAACACTTAGAAAAGCTTTAGAAGGATTAAATGACTTAGCACTAATTTATATAGTTACTAACAAGCCTTTGCCCTTAACCAACTTGAAATGAAGAAAAAGGGATACAAAATCATGTGTACTGACCATTTTGTCAAAAATACTTATGAATAATAAAAGTGGTTTTTAAAAATATGGGCATGGTATATGAATTGAGTATGTTAAGTGCAGATCAGTAGTAGGAAAAGAGCAAATGATCACTGGAAATTAATGATACCTTTCATCTTAGGATATTTGTATGAGTGGTACTGTAAATATCTTGGTCATTCCTTTTTTCCCTTGTCCTCTATAACAGCCTGCTGGCTGTTAGAGGTTAGTAATTGGTATGTTCAAGATTATAAAGGTAAAACGAGTAGCACAATTAGAGATAAAACCAAGGTGTTCTCTTAGTGTTCTTCTAGTTATCTATGTGATTTTTTTAGGTGTGCTTTAATGTAAAGAGGGTAGATATTGGGTCATATAGTGAGTACTGGTATTTTCATGTGCATTAATAGAAAAGCTTAGAAAATTACAACTTTACATTTTGTGTATTTGAATTTTTAAAGAACCCAATGTGCATGTTCACAAGTAACCTTTGTTTTGTCATTATTTCAAAGTTTTTTTTTTGGTTTTTTTTTTTTGAGTCAGAGTCTTGCTCTGTTGCCCAGACTGGAGTGCAGTGGCGTGATCCTATCTCACTGCACCCTCCAACTCCTGAGTTCAAAGATCCTTTTGCATCAGCCTCCCAAGTAGCTAGGAGCACAGGTGTGTGCCACCAAGCCTGGCTTACTTTTTTCCCTTTTTTTGGAGACAGGATCTCGCTGTGTTGTCCATGGTATTCTTGAATTCCTGGCCTCCCAAAGTACTTGGATTGCAGGCATGACCCACTGCGCCCAGCCTATTTCAAAGATTATAAGCATTTTTAACTCAAAAAATTTACTTTCCTGTAATGTGGAATGATTAAATGTAGTGCTGAAGAGGACCTGAAAAATAGTTTAAATTCTTTTAAACTATTAAGCAGGTGAGGAATCTGTTCTCCCCTCCTATTGTATTTCCTATTTATTCTTCTGCCTTGCCATTTCTTTCTCTTAAGAGAAAGTTACCATAGGGATAGGATAATTATTCTTAGTGACTTTAGAAGAAGCAGAGACAAAGCTTGGTCGATATGACCAGAGTTACCTTCTGTTAGGAGCATTAAATTAAGAGTTTCTCATACTAATTTCTCTACTCGTTAATTTTAAGAACTGCTGATTTAGACCTTATATACAAATTAGGACATATATATGCTAGATTTAGAAGAAACCCTTCCCCTCTCCCATTCCTCTGTCCCCCCTCTCGCCTCCCCCTTTGCCCTTCTCTTCTCTCTCCCCTTCTCACTTCCTCTTTTTGAAGTGAAATTAAAACAAGGTGTTTCTGGAAAGCAGAGAGGTTTTTTTACCCCCAGAGAAATAAACCAGGATAACTGAAGGAGGATACTTCGAAAGAAATAGGCCTGAGGAAGAGATGTAAAATGAGTTATAGTGGAATCAACTGTAGGACTGTGCTTTGTGCACTGTTCAGACAGGATTTAAGGTTTATTGTAGGGCTTTTGGCCCAACTTACATGAGAAAGGAGTTAAGGATAGAAGCATCTTCCACTTTTTTAAGTTGCTTATTAAAAAAAATAAAAGGATAGAAACTTGAAGATAGTAGTAGCTGAGGAGGAGTACTAATTAGCTGTCCTTTTCCCTCATTCCAGCTGGTTGTAAAAAAGACAATTATTTTTATTTAATATTTTTTACAAGTATAATTGTTTGCTTAGACAAGCTGAGATAACACTGATGTTTTTCTGTGCTAAGGTAGAAAAATATGGTAGAAAAAAAAGGGTTTTTTCTTGAAATATGAGAGAACTGAAGCAGATAGAACTGTAGGCAACTAAATAGGCAACTGTTGTATCAGGGTTCTTTGTTGGAATAATGGAACCAATGAAGGCAGTTTTAAGCAGGAAAGAGAATTGGATAAAGAATTTTGGAACAAAAATACCCAGAAAGACAGAACTGTGCCGGAACCAGTATAACATGCAAAATCATACCACAAAAGTGGTTGTATATTGGGTAAAGGCGCTAAGTACCATTTATGTTTACAGTGACCATACATCTTGGTGTTCTTTGGTAATTATTAAAGTTCTTTCACTTCTAGAAATGTTCCAGTTTGGACTATGGTATTGGAACTGCTTCTGGAAAGCAGATAAAAATGCTCCTAGTTCTGTTATACTTGTTAGCATCAATCAAGTTCGCCTGTCCTTTGCTCCTTCCCACTGGTTTCAGATTCAAGCAACAGGATAGATTTGTCTGACCAATAACACTCAGTTGCTAAGGAGTCTGTGAAATGAATTCTTATTTTCTAGTTTATGTAGTGAAAGAATTCCTCAAAAGGTAGGGGTTTCTCAAAACATAAGAAAAATGTTCTTAAGCTGGACAGTCAAAAGAATAACTGATACTGAGTTCATTGTGTTTTAGTGCATCTCCCATGTTGCTCCTTTCCTTTGGTATATAAAGTACCATCCTCTTCCTGTTAGTCTGGCTAGATCTATTAGGCAGGTAGTAAAGTGACGTATGTATCTGCTTGCAGAGAATAGTAATGGGAACATAGATTAGTTTTTGTTCGTAAGCTTATCATATGTATGGAGGCTCCAGTGAGATGAAGGAAATACATTGCCCCTTCTAACATCTTCATTATGTGAAAGAATAGCCTGTCTTACTATACAAGATGGAAAATTAAGCTAAATGAAAAGCTAAAATGTAGGAAGATGTTTGACTATTCAGAATTTTAAAAGTTTATAGTAGTTCAGGTAGCATGAGGAGTCAGCCCTTAAGCTTCCCTAAAATAGTGCTACTACATCTGGGACTATCATAGTGGTACATACTTAAATTTTATCTGAAAAGTCTTAAAAATGACCAACAACAAAACAAACTCTTAAAATCCAGATCATTTTAAGATTTGCTCTAAAGAGCAGCAGATAAACTTTCTAGAAATAATATTTCTGCTCATTATTTTGGATCCTGAATTTTTGCCTCTGTAGAAAGAACATTTGGATTAGTTGCTAGGTGACATGGATTAAAGTCTCAGCTTTCTTCATCAGCTTTATGAGTTTTATATGTCATTTATTTAACCTCTTACAGTTGTACTTGTCACATCTTCATCTTGAGGTTTTTATGATGATAAAGATAATGAATATGGAGTATTTTTTGTTTTTGGATTATCAAATACTTTGTGAATGTGAAGTGTTTTCTTACTGTAGTAATAGGACCTGTAGAATGTCACTAAGCATATCTGCCTTCTAGGAGAGAAGGGTTAGAGGAGAGCATGACCACATGCTTCTGGCCCATCATCTTCCTCTTCCTCATGTGGATAGGAAGAATGAGGGAATTCATATGAAATCTGTTCAGGAAACTACTAGCGGATTATTGTGAGGAAAAGTGGTGGATTTTCTGTGACTTTACAAATCAGCTGGCTCTGAAGGACTTGAAAATTAACGCACTGACTACCACACTAGAAAAAAAAATTTTTTTCCATGAGGCCACAGTGTTTTATTATGGAAATAGAATAAAAACTTTGAAAATAAAATGATCCTGTCTAATTTAATGAAAAAGTTAATGAAAAATGAAATTTATTGACTTGTATTCATTTAATCCACATTTTTAGAATTAATTAGGCAGTATTAATTGTAACAATAAAAGCCTTAACAAGTAAGATTTTCATGAACCAACTGCAGGGTTTTACCAGGTTTTGCTTCATGAGGCCCGGGACTCAAAACTAGTGTGAGTTAAATACAACTCACACGGCAGTTAATGTGTTAAGACTGTTGGGATCTAGGGCCTACACAGCTAATCAGTAATTAGCTTTTCCTAGCCAAGGCCCTCTTTGTTTGCATTCTTCTATAAGTTAAAGGGAAAGGTTTGTATGAGGTTCTCAAGTTTTCCTAATACAAAATTTGTGTGAAATCAAGGAGCAATGTAACAGCTTGATGACCACCACATTGAAACAGATGATGAGTGTTGAGAACCCTTATAATATTTGTCCTTTGTACCCTAAACATTATTATTTATATTGATTCTTCATTCTTGATACTTTTTCTTTCATTCTTTTTTATTTGTGCCTTAGGTTTTATTTTAAAGTATCTCAGAAAATGGCTCTACGGATTGAGATATGAAGGCCAATGGAACATTAAATGTATGGTTAGGATTGAAATCAGGGCATGTATTTTTAAAAATGTTGCTTTGCTCCATTGTATAGCACATTACACAGAATTTAGTCCTTGACTCTTTATCTCCTCATTTTATAGAATATCTATTTATCCGCCAAAAATGGATACTTAAAAGAAAGTCTATTAAAAACCTTGGAAGTTCTTCCCAGCCTTCTCAAGACTCATTTCACAGGCTCAGAGGCACATTCTTCCAAAGTTTAGTTTCTTACAGGTTTCTTTCTAACGTGCTTTGTTACTCTTCCCTCCCCAAACCTCCACCAGCACAATATATAAAAGTTGCCCATTCCCCCAGATTTCTTGTTCAAGTGAGACAGGAACTCTTTCTGAGTGATTCAGGACTCTTTTAAATTCCTAAGTGAGATTTGAAATGTGAAATAAACATTATTGAGGTTTAAAAATTTTGGAGGTGTATGTACAATACTGTAAGATCAAATCTTAAAAATGAAGATGAAGAGAATTATAGAACGATGCATAACTTAAAAAGTACATAGTCACATAAATCCAGATGCCTAGATTTTATTTTACTCTAATATGGTTAGTAAAAGTGTTAAGATGGTTTTAGATGTTTCTGATAGAGATTTTTTTAAAACAAGTATAATGGTTTAAATTGTATATTGCAGTGAAAATGCCAACTTTTAAGAGGAATTATATTTAGAATCAAGTTTCCTTTTAACTGTATAATAAGTTGAATATTTAGCTTTTGAACAGGAATATTAAGCATATCTTTTTATTCTCAACATGTTACTACAAAGATCTTTTTTGCATTTTGTTGCTCCAACTCTAGATTATCACCATTTTTTAATAGGGTCCCCATGTTGGTTGTCATACAGCTTTTATTGTCAAGGTTGAAACCACCTGGAACAACGGTCTCTAATAGCAATATTCAGAAGCAATTTGTCGGACTGCTGTGTCTGACTTTATTCCCCGTGAGGTAGTGTCTCCATTTTTCTGGGTCAGTTCTTTTTTGTGAAGGAAACATAGGGAATATAGGATAAAAAAAAAATTTTTTTAAATCAAAAATTTTTGGAGTGTATTTTTAGCATATATAATTATTGATTATATTCACCCATTAATTAGTATTTTAACTCAAAGGTGGTACAATTCAATTTATCAAAGTGAAAGCTAAATTAAATGTCTTTTCCTAAATTTAAAAAGAGTAAAGTATCATTTAAACTTGTTTGAATACAAATTTATATTTAGAAGAAAGCAGTAAAAATCATATCTTTCCTATATTAATCAAACCTTTTTATTCTAATAAATCACATTTAATGGTACTGAAAAAGGTACATACTGAAGGATAATGGAATATGTCTCTTACTCTTAGGTCAGAGTCTAAGGTATTATTCTGTGATAGTAATCTTATATTGGTACAGTCTCTGAAGGTTATTTGGGTTATTCAGTGAATCACTTCCATTAACTTCTTTGCTTTTTATCAGTATACCAAATAATCTCTGGTTCTTTATTGGTCTTGAGAAACAGCTTTGTGATTTCATTTTAGTATTTGGATTCAGAAAGCTATGCCTGTTCTTACAGATAATTTTTTTTTTTTTTTTTTTTTTGAGACAGAGTCTCACTCTGTTGCCTGGACTAGAGTGCCATGGCTTCAGCCTAGCTCACAGCAACCTCAAACTCCTGGGCTCAAGCGATCCTGCTGCCTCAGCCTCCTGAGTAGCTGGGACTACAGGCATGTGCCACCATGCCCGGCTAATTTTTTTCTATATATATATTTTTAGTTATCCAGATAAATTTCTTTCTATTTTTAGTAGAGACGGGGGTCTCGCTCTTGCTCAGGTTGGTCTCGAACTCCTGACCTTGAGTGATCCACCCGCCTGGGCCTCTCAGAGTGCTAGGATTATAGGCGTGAGCCACCGCACCAGGCCCTTATAGATAATTTTGCTGAAAAAATGTTGTAAGTATTTAAATATCCAAAATTTAACTGAGGAATTATATCAAGATAAAGTGACCTTTTATATTTCATTTGTAAGGGTTGGAAAAATCTCTAAGACAATAGTAAGTGCTCAAATGAAGAGATTCTGTATAAGGCATTTACTCATTTTATAGCAGGACAATGTAGTTAATGCTCTCAGTTTTCTGCCTCATAATTGTCAGTGAATTACAACTAAATTGGAAATGTTTGCAGGGCAGTGAGTGAGCTTTACCACAAAATACCATTTTTATTCTGTGGTAAAGAAGACTCATGCTTTTGGACAAATACACAGCTAGTAGTAGTATTTTGCCTTTCTCATGTGCAAGAAATGGAGTACAGATATTGTTTCTTACTTTAAAAATTGTATTATATGATTATTTTTAAAAATTCATATTATCCCTTTTAAGATAAACAGTTTTTCATCATTTGTAGATAGAAGAATGCTAAGAATTCACTAAAATTTATGTTGACTATTTTATAGAGAAAAAGAATGTGCCACTGTTATAAAAACTATGTTTTGCTCTTAGGAAATATTTCTGGTTGCTAAAAATTAGGCTCAAGTGATGCTCATAAAATATACACATTTGCTTTTTTTAATATTTCAGAAATGAGTTGTCATTCATGGTATGCATTGTGATCTGATAATTAGCATTAAGTTCAAAATGGGAAATGATTTTAGAAACAATTAAACCTGTCACTTGATAGATCAGTATTCATAGTGTAAATTAATAGACCTACCTCATAACAACTGGATTTTTCAGCAGTTAGTTGAAAAATCCAATTTGTATAACTTTCAACTCAGTATATTCTTTTGAATTCCTTGCATTTGAAAAATGGCCCTTTAGCTGGGCGTGATGGCTCACGCCTGTAATCCTAGGACTCCGGGAGGCCCGAGGCGGAGGATCTCTTGATCTCATGAGATGAAGACCAGCCTGAGCAAGAGTGAGACCCTGTCTCTACTAAAAATAGAACAAATTAGCTGGGCGTGGTGGCATGTACCTGTAGTCCCAGCTACTGTGAAGGCTGAGGCAGGAGGATCACTTGCGCCCAGGAGTTTGAGGTTGCTGTGAGCTGGGCTGACCTGGCATTCTAGCCCAGGTGACGGAACAAGACTCTGTCTCAAAAAAAAAAAAGAAAAAAGAAAGTGACCCTTTAAGTAATAAAAATAAGTGGAACATAAAGATGATCATTTTTCAAATCTAACTGATGATCATTGATACTATTGTTAGAGCCGGTTCCCCTCGGCCCCAGGAACAGAGAGGCAGAGTCACCGAGGCTGCAAATGGCAAAGGAGTTTATTGGCTAGCTCGAGCTAGGGTCCAAGTCCCAGAGCACCAATGCCGTGGCCTCTCCTATGAACCAGGACCGGACCCCGTCCTGGGGTAAAAGTTAAGCTTTTATACCTTTTTTTTGTTTTACACATGACACACAGGTTTCACACGACACACTGGGCACACCTTCCCCCCTCCCCTCCTTAGTTCGTTGGTTCCTTTAAAAGTGGCTGATCGTGTTGGCTCCTTCATTGGTTCCTTTGAAAGTGGCTCCAGCCTCGGGATTTTCGCGCCGGTGCCAGTTGTGGTTAGCATCATTTCGGGGAAACCGAAACTTAGGCCTACTCCAGGAAGTTCAGCCTGTCATGGAGTCACTCCTGCTCTTTATTCTGATTATCTGTATTTAACAAACGACTAATAGCAAGCACAGTCACAGAAGCAAATAGCATCAGTTAGAATCAGAGAGAGCACAGTGTTCTCTAATCTCAAACAATTTGTCTCACACAAAGCAAAGTACATTTTCCTACTGTCAATTCCTGGTTTTCACTATTAACAGACATTTAAGTAATAACCTATCTCCATTTTATAAATGTGAGATCTGGAAGGTTAAATGAGGCCTAAATCTCCACAATTGATAAGTAGTAGAGCTGTTACTAGATCCCGTTCCCTTTTATTTCTTTTTCTACTCTCCATGCCATCTTGATTTACTTAAACTGAGCCTGGCAGCAAGGTTGCAGTCTTTTCTTCTATTATATCCAGTGTTCCTTGCACAGGTGATACCTAGATCTTTTCATTATCTGAGGTGGCACTTGAAATTTCTGAATCTGAATTCTTTTATTGGTTATATCAATACAGAGTTGGTTCATCATATTTAATTCATGGGAATTCCTATAAATCATGAATTGACATGGAATTTAGTAACCCATATGGTGACTTCTCCAGGTGAACCTTTTTCTTACTATAGTGTAAGCTGCATTTTGTTGTTGGAGTCATATTTTGAGATCTACTTAGAAATCTCATGTGTCATGCCTAACCTTATCCAGTCAATGTTAGCATAGAATTTTTGTTTTTGCTTTTGTTTTAATTGTGGTAAACAGTGTAGAGTTTTAGAAAAGCTGTGTTCTTTTGTGGAAAGCAAAAAGTCAATTCATTTTTAAAATATGAATATTAGTACTTCTATGAAGAGAACAGCACTTACTTTCTGAGCATCTAGTGAATGTGGGTAGTATGTTTACTCTGGGAATAAGTATGTTGGTTGTTAATCTTTTTTGAGGTCCTGAATTTCTCTGACATTATGATAAAAATGTCTAGATCATCCCTAGAAACAAATGCAGGTGAACAATTTTGCACAGACTACCCTATCAGTAGATTTGTGTCCTTCTCAAAATGCATCCTTGGATCCCAAGTTAAAACCCAATAATCTAAAAGTGAAAAATAGGGCAATCAAATTAATAACCTACATGAGTGAATATATAATAAATGTAAGACTAATTATGCAGTTTCACATATAATTTTTAAGATGTTCTAAGCGGAAGCTGCAATAAGTAAAATTACTAGATTCGATAAGAAAAAATTAAGTAATTAGACATGAATTATAAGAATTTTAGCATAGAGAAATGAACACATTTTCATAGAGTAAGAGGTAGGATAGAAAGCTCAGGAGAAATGAGCTGATATATGCAAAAGTGTTATGTTTAGTTGAAACTACAGTCTAGGAAAGTAATAAAAAGTGAAGGAGAATAAAAACTTTATTTTAACATACTATATTTTAAATATTTGAAATATTAATAAGGAAATTTCCTATTGATTATACATCTTATAGAAAACAGATAAATTAGTGCTGTTAATTTGGGATTCAAAATGGTGAGCAGGCCATGGTAGTCCCCACTATTCAGGAGGCTGAGGTGGGAGGATGACTTGTGCCCAGGAGTTCGAGATCAGCCTTGGGCAACATGGTGAGACCCTCCCCCCAATCTCCAGAAAAAAAAAAAACAAAAAAACAAAAAGGAGGGCAATGTATGAAGGTAATGAGGTAATGAAGCCAAGTGAGTAGGTGGGTATGGTGGGTATCGAGGGGAGTGGCGTGTAGAGGAAATGGAGTAATGAGCTAAATACAGAGCCTTAGAGAAATGCCTACTTTGAACAGTTTGTATCAGAAATGTAAGATGATATAGATGCTAAAGATATTTCAGAAAGGAAAATAAGAACAGTGAGTCTTTTGGAAGTAAAGAGTGAGTTATTCTGGGCATTTTAGTGGAGCACTGAAGATAAAGCCAAATTGCAGGAATGCAAAGAGGAATGTTAAGAAATGGTTCTAACTTGTGATTTTAGAATATTATCTGTGAAAAGGAGAGGGATCATTGGTGTATAATAAAAGTATCTTCAGAGCAGATGAGATCTAGATAGGCAAAACAATAGAAATGATACAAGAAAAGTGATAATAGGAAGGAGAGGTTAAGAATATTAATGTTTTAAATATGTGAATATTAAGAGGAAGAAAGCATAGAGTTACTCTTTTGCTTTATCCTTCCCCTTCTTTGCCATTGCCTTTGGATTCTATAGAAATTTAAAATCATGAATGTATAATGCTTCTTTAATTAAAAAAAAGTAAAGCATTAATGTTAAAGCATTATGGTCAATTTGAAAAGAAAGCAATAGTGAGTTCTTTTCCTCTTTCACATAAATACATCGTTTTTATGTGTTCATGCGAATGGTCCTTGACTTATGATTGAGGTTACATTTCAATAAACCTGTTATAAATTGAAAATACTCTGTAAATCAAAAATGTATTAAATACTCCTAACCTACTAAACATCATAACTTAACCTAGACTACCTTAAACATGGTCAGAACACTTACATCAGTCTACGGTTGGGCAAAATCTTCTGGCAGCATAGTACACTGTAAAGTATCTGTTGTTTAGCTGACTGGGAGCTGTGGTTCACTGTGCTGCCCAACATTGCAGGTATCATACTGCATATCACTAGCCCAGGAAAACATCAAAATTTGAAGTAATGGTTTCTACTGAGTGAGTATTGCTTTTGAACCATTGTTAAATTGGAGACCATCTGTATATACATATATAGATATGTTTTTATGTAGCTGTGATTATAGTGTATTGTTCTTAAAATTGTTTTTACTAAATGTTTACATGATTTTTTTTAGTGGTTTGGTGGTAGACCTGAAGCTGACTTTTACAAGTTGATATACTTTTTTTAATTGAAGGCGATAGTTTGGCTTATTCTCCCAAGTTTCTGAATAATTGGCCAAGACCCTGTTGCTAGCTCATTGCGTCATAAAAATGGGTAAGGAAATCTATTCACAGTCTGCAAAATACTTTTCAGGAGTATTCAAGGACATGAATGATAGTCTTTAAGTTGTTAACTGTCAATAGCAAAGAATTCACTTTGCATGATAACATTTTTTCACAAGTTCCACTGCTATTGGGAAATGCTGGTGTAATCCTAGATCTCATGAAATGCCTTCTACTTACTCTCTGTTAAAAGTAATCAGAAAAATGTCCCAAATAAATTAACCCTCTTTTTAGCAAAGTTAAAGTATAAAACTGGATCAGACATTTCTATATAATTTTATTTATTAGACATTTTTAAGATATAATATATGGTAAATACTTGTTATAAATTTGGAATATAAAGATGTAAAGACATGTATCCATGCCCTCAAGAAATATACAGTCTAGAAAGGAAGACATTTAGTTTTAGATGAAAGTTATTTCTGTATTTATGTGTTTAAATATGTATGTTGAATGTACCACTTGTGGCCCAGTGCAATGGCACACATCTGTAATCCCAGCTACTTGTCCTTCTTCGAAGGTGGGGCAGTTGCCCCAAGACAACAGCAACCACTTTCATCCCTAGGAGACCCAGAATCCATTGCTGTTGTAACAGTAAAGTTTTTTATTTATTTGTTTTGTATTTTGGAGATAGGTTCTCACTCTGTAGCTCATGCTGGAGGGCGGAGTGCAGTGGCCTTACCATAGCTCATTGTAACCTCAAACTTTTGGGCTCAAGTGATCCTCCTCCCTGAGCCTCCCAAGTAGTTGGCACTACAGGCATGTGCTACCACACCTGGCTAATATTTCTATTTTTTGTAGAGACAGGGTCTCCCTATGTTGCTCAGGCTGGTATCAAACTCCTCACCTCAAGTGATCCTCCCGCCTCAGACCTCTTGGATTATAGGGATGAGCTACTGTGCCTAGCCAAGTTTTTGTCTTTAAAAAAAAAAGTTTTGGCACGGATGCAGAGAGGTAGGAACACTCATACCCTGCTGGTGGGACTGCAAACTAGTACAACCTCTGTGGAAAGCAATATGGAGATACCTCAAAGAGATAAAAGTAGAACTACCATTTGATCCGGTAATCCCATTACTGGGCATCTACCCAAAAGAACAAAAGACATTCTATCAAAAAGACTTCTGCACTAGAATGTTTATAGCAGCACACTTCACAATTGCAAAGATGTGGAAACAGCGCAAGTGCCCATCAGTACATAAGTGGATTAATAAAATGTGGTATATGAAGACCATGGAGTACTACTCAGCCAAAAAACAATGGTGATCGAGCACCTCTTGTATTATCCTGGATTGAGCTGGAGCCTATTCTACTAAGTGAAGTATCCCAAGAATGGAAAAACAAGCACCACATGTACTCACCATCAAATTGGTATTAACTGATCAACACTTACGTGCCCATATAGTAGTAACAATCACTGGGTGTCGGGCAGGTGGGAGGGGGAAGGCAGGGCCTGGTATATTCACACCTAATGTGTGCCGTGTGTACCATGTAGGGGATGGGCACACTTCAAGCTCTGACTCACCTTGGGCAAGGGCAATATATGTAACCTAAACATTTGTACCCCCGTGATATGCTGAGATTAAAAAAAAAATGAAGCTAACCAAAGAATAGAGAAAATATATTCATACTGTCTCTGACCTTAAAAGCCTAGGTCAGTACCTTTCAAACTATCTGTGTTGAAGGAGCTCTTTTTTTAAATTTGTAGTTGGTTCAGACTAAACTTCTATACATTATGTTAATAAAATAATAAGTATTGATGTTCCAGCAATAGAGTTTTTAGACATGTATTTTTAGTTCCTGTACTTAATAGACCAATAACAGACACTTCAAACAGGCAAGCAGTCCAGTAGAAACAGAAACTATTATAACAGAAATGAAAGAAATGGCAGACAAGGGCATTAAAACATGATTATAAATATACTCAGTATACTCGAGGATTTAAAGGAAAACATGAGTGTAAGATATAAAAAAAGAATCAAGTGATCATTTAGAGATGAAAAATACAAAAAACTGAAATGAAATCACTAGGTGGGCTTAGCAGCATATTAGTCATGGCAAAACAAAAGATTAGTGATCTTTATGGTAACAATAGAAACTATGCAGGAAGCATTGATAGAGATAAAGTGCGGAGGAGCAAGCTGAGTAGAATTTCAGTGACCTGTGAAATGATATCAAACATCTGTAGAATGTACCATTGGTGCTCCAAAATGGGGAATTGACAGGATCAAGGAGGCAGCCAAAGAAAGTATTTGATGAAATAATGTCCAAAATTTTTTCATATTTGGAAGAACATTGTACACATGCAGATTTAAGAAGCTTAAAGAGTCACAATCAGTCAATCAATGTTGGTGTGTTTGATAAGAGGTTGGCTAATGGGTACAAACATACAGTTAAATACAAGTAAGTTCCAATGTTAGATGACAGAGTAAGGTGACTATAATTAGAGACATTGTGTTGGATATTTCAAAATTGTTAGCAAAGAGGACTTGAAATGTTCCCAACACAAAAATGATAATTACTCAAAGTCATGGATACATCCTACCCTTAATACCCTAGTTTAATCATTACACATTCTGTGCATGTAACAAAATATATATAGTCCACAAAAATTTATTATATATCAAATTTTATAAAATCACAAACAATATAAACACGAAACAAACAAAAAAACACATACCAAGGAACATCATAACTAAATGTCTGAAAACCAGTGATAAGGGTAAAATGCTGAAAGCAGCAAATTAATTATGATAAATTCAGAGGAGCAAATAAAAAATGACAGTGGATGGACATCTCACTAGCAAATTTTCAAGCCAAAAGGCCATGGAATGACATGTTTAAAGTGCTAAATGTAAATAGCCCAACCTCTAATTCTTATATCGCAAGCATAACCTTCAAAAGTAAAGACAAATAACTTCTACAGGCAATAAAAGCTGAGTGGATTCATCATTTGCAGATATTAACTACAAGAATTGTTAAGGGTCTTTTGGCAGAAATATTATTATAATATATGAAAACTCGAATCTATACAAAGGAATGAAGCTCGCTATAAATGATTAATTCATTGGAAAATGCAGATTTTTAAAAAATTGTTTTTAGTTTTTTTAAATGTAAATGACTATTTAAAAATAATGTGCTAGTTTAATGATACCTAAGATTAAAGTATATAGTAGCAGAAGCAAAAAGGACAAGAGGAAAAATGAGAGTATACTGTTAAAATAACCCTACATTATAGATGGAGTGGTAGTATTATTTGAAGATAGACTATGGTAAGTTAAGCATATCGTAAACCCCAGAGCAACCACTAAAAAATTAGAGAGATGTTGTAACTAAGTCATTACTGAAGATAAAAACAATTCCCGAAATAAAACTTGATTCCAGAGAAGGCCAGAAAAGATGTAAAGAAACAAAAAGACCACATGAACCAATATAAATCAAATAGCCAGGTGGTTGATTTAAACCAACACAAATCAATGTTTACAGTAAATATAAATTGCCCGAACACACCCCAGATAAGCAGCAAAAATGATTCAATGGGAGCAAAAGCAAAACGCAACCATATGACATGTATAAGGAAACCACATTAGGCTGGGGGTGGTGGCGCATGCTTGTAATCCTAGCACTTTGGGTGGGGCCAAGGGGACAGGATCATTTGAGACCAGGAGTTTAAGACCAGCCTGATGAAAATAAGGAGACCCCATCTCCATGAAAAATAGAAAGATTAGTGAGGCTTGGTGGTATGTGCCTGTAGCCACAGCTACTGGAGAGGCTGAGATGGAAGAATCACTTGAGCCCGGGAGTTTTAGACCAGCTTGGGCAACATAGCCAGTGAGACCCTGTCTCTTAAAAAAAAGAAGAATAAAAAAATTCAGAAGTAAAAACAGAAAATAAGGAAGGACTAAAAACTAATGATCTGAGAAGCTAGAAAAAAAGAGCAAATTAAATCCATAGTAATGAAACAATAAAGAGGAGAAATTGTTGTGAAACCAGAAAGGAGACAATAGAGAATATCAGTGGAATCAAAATCTGATTCTTAGCAAAGAATAACTGGTAATAGAACTGGTAAACCTCAAGCTTAATTAATTAAGATAAGCAGGCCCGGCGCGGTGGCTCACGCCTGTAATCCTAGCTCTCTGGGAGGCTGAGGCGGGCGGATTGTTTGAGCTCAGGAGTTTGAAACCAGCCTGAGCAAGAGCGAGACCCCGTCTCTACTAAAAATAGAAAGAAATTAATCGGACAACTAAAAATATATAGAAAAAATTAGCCGGGCATGGTGGCACATGCCTGTAGTCCCAGCTACTCGGGAGACTGAGGCAGAAGGATCGCTTGAGCCCAGGAGTTTGAGGTTGCTGTGAGCTAGGCTGACGCCACGGCACTCACTCTAGCCCGGGCAAAAGAGTGAGACTCTGTCTCAAAAAAAAAAAAAAAAAAAAAAAAATTTTCAGAAGAACAAAGATAATTTTAAAGAGAAGATCCAGGTGTTCATTTACCAAATATCAGGAATAATGTGAAGGTTGAATAATTAAAACTGTGGCATTGTCACAGGAAGAAACAAATTGTCCAGTTCATAAGATAGATATTCACTTAACAGAACTGCATATGCTATAGAATTTTGATTTATGGCAGAGGTGAAATGTCAGATAAATTGGTTAAGGAGGTACTATTCTTTAGGTGGAAAAAAATGCTATCCTTATGGAAAAAGATAAAATTGTCTATTCCCAAACATACAATAATCAGATGCGTTCGCTCACATTAAGCTATTGGGTACACATTTCAATTTCAAAAAGAAATTTAAAACTTTCCAAAAATAGAGGTGAAAATTTAGGCTATGAAGTAGGGACCTTTACTTAAAGAAAAAATCAAAATTTCTTGTTTAATAAAGATTGGTAAAACAGTTCTATAGTTAATTTTTCTTTATCTAAAAATGCTTTAAAAATTAAGAGGCTGGGGGTGGTGGCTCATGCCTATAATCCCAGCACTTTGGAAGACCAAGGCAGGAGTATGGCTTAAGGCCAGGAGTTTGAGGTTGTAGAGAGCTATATGATAATGTCATTTCACTCTAGTCTGGGCAACAAAGAGAGACCCTGGTTTCAAAAAAAAAAAAAATTAAGAGCATATTAATAATTTCTATAGTAAGTAAAGCACAAACAGCTAATGGGATAAAGAACAAATAGGAGGGGGGAATAAATGAAAAGACGTTGCACAAAAGAAGAAATACTGTGTGGCTAATAAACGTGTTAAAAAGAGGTATTCAGCATCATTAGCAGGAAAATGCACATTAAGAAATACTATTATTACTAAGCAAAATTTTTAGTCACAACAAATTTTTTAAAATAAGATATGCTATCACACAAAAACTTTTTGGTTTTTAAGCGACAAGGGTCTCTCTCTGTTACCCAGGCTAAGTGCAGTGCCATGATCATAGCTCACTGCAGCCTCAAAATCCGGAGCTCAGGCAGTCCTTCCACTTCAGCTTCGTGAGTAGCTGGGACTACAGATACGTGCTTTCTCCACGCCTGGATAATTTTTAAATTTTTTTTGTAGAGATGGGGTCTCGCTATTTTGCCTGGGCTGGTCTCCAACTCCTGAACTTAAGCCATACTCCCCCCTTGAAGGCCTCTCAAAACACACTGAGAGGCACTGGCCCCGGCCTTATTCAAAAAACATTTGAAAAAATTTTTTAAATGTGGTGATTCCAAGTGTTGGAGGGAGAGAATGCAAATCCATAAGATCCGTTTACTTTCCCTGTGGGAGTGTATGGATGTAACAGTTTAATAAAATAGTTTGTTATCTTCTGAAAGTGACCATTTGCATAGCTTTTGTTTTAGAAATGAGTTCTCATGTCTATTAAAAATAAAATAACATTTAATTAATACTTTCTTACAGTTATTTTAAAAGCCAGGGATAAGAAGCATTACCAGAAATTTGATTTTTTTAATTGATGTGCTCAAAAGAGCACTTTTCTACAAACCAACCCATCCCCACACTCCCATCCTTAAGGAATTTTGGAGGTTTTTTGTGTGTGTTTTTTCTTTTTTAATTTTTTTTTCATTTCAGAATATTACGGGGGTACAAATGTTTAGGTTATGTATATTGCCTTTGCCCAACCCAAGTTAGAGCTTCAAGCGTGTCCATTCCCCAGATGGTACACACCGCACACCGTAGATGTGAACGTACCAGGCCCTGCCTTCCCCCTCCCACCTGCCCGACACCCAGTGATTGTTACTACTATATGTGCATATAAGTGTTGATCAGTTAATACCAATTTGATGGTGAGTACATGTGGTGCTTGTTTTTCCATTCTTGGGATACTTCACTTAGTAGAATGGGCTCCAGCTCCATCTAGGATAATACAAGAGGTGCTAGAAGTTTTTTGTGGCCGAGGAGAACTCCATGGTATACATATACCACATTTTATTAATCCACTCATGTATTGATGGGCACTTGGGCTGTTTCCACATCTTTGCAGTTGTGAATTGTGCTGCTATAAACATTTGAGTGCAGATAACTTTTTTATAGAATGTCTTTTTTTCCTTTGGGTAGATGCCCAGTAATGGGATTGCTGGATCTAATGGTAGTTCTACTTGTAGCTCTTTGAGGTATCTCCATATTACTTTCCACAAAAGTTGTACTAGTTTGTAGTCCCACTTAAGGAATTTTGTATTCATTTTTTTCTTTAATCTCTGACATCGTTATTACTATTTTTTTAAGTAGATTTAGGGGCTACAAGTTGAATTCCGTTACATGTGTATCTTGTATAGTGGTGTATATTTCTTTTTTAAATTCATCAGATTGTGCTCAGGGGCCTTAAATGACTTTTCTTTTTGTTAATATACTCAATATGAGAGTAGCAAATCTGCTATTCAAGCACCATGTCAGTTTAGCACTGGATGTTTATTTGCACTTCTTGTGGCCTACCAGCTGCCATAAAAGAATACTTACGCGGCCGGGCGCGGTGGCTCACGCCTGTAATCCTAGCACTCTGGGAGGCCGAGGCGGGCGGATTGTTTGAGCTCAGGAGTTCGAGACCAGCCTGAGCAAGAGCGAGACCCCGTCTCTACTAAAAATAGAAAGAAATTAATCGGGCAACTAAAAATATATAGAAAAAAATTAGCCGGGCATGGTGGCACATGCCTGTAGTCCCAGCTACTTGGGAGGCTGAGGCAGAAGGATTGCTTGAGCCCAGGAGTGTGAGGTTGCTGTGAGCTAGGCTGATGCCACGGCACTCACTCTAGCCAGGGCAACAGAGTGAGACTCTGTCTCAAAAAAAAAAAAAAAAAAAAAGAATACTTAAACGCTACAGGAGGAGGAAATATTCTTTGCTTCTTTATCTTCAGTGAGTTTGTAGGTGTTCAGTATTGTGAATCATTCTGAAATGCTATGAGGTAGAAAAAGCTGGTGGGATAAAAATGCATGAGTGTCTCAGATGTATTTTTTTAACAAAACGATGAATTAGAAGAATTTAGGAGACTGATACAGAGCAAATTCAGGAATTGACTATATTGTTAAATACAGTACAAGGCTTGTAGCAAACTTTTTCTGCTAAATTTTCTACTTCAAATTTCCACTTCTCAAAAGTTTTTATACATACATTTCATAATTATTTTTCTTTTTTTATTATTTCATAATATTATGTGAGTACAAACGTTTTGCTTACATGTATTGCTTTTGTCCAGTTTGAGTCAATGTTATAAGTGTGCCCATCACCCATACGAATTTTTTTTCCTTTTTAAAAGGCTATACCTTTGAGATACTCAGTTCAGTCCTTGTAAGAAAGAAAATATTTTATATTTAGATTTCCTTATGGAGTTAAAGGGAAAATGTTTTAGTTTATATTAGGTTAACACCATTCACATTTTTTAGGATTTTGACATCAGCAGTTGCATAGATAAGTTTAATATTTAGTTACTAGTCATGAATCAATGAGAGATTGGCAGTATTCCTTATTAGACCAACTTTGTTGCTGTTTATTTTGTTAAGGAATTCTGCTTGGCTTTTAACAGGTATATGGCATTATATAATAGATGTTTTCTCAATTAGAAGGAAAAATTATGAAGTGAAAGCATTTAGGAGAGTAAGGAGAATAACCTAATATACCCCTAAGCATGTACTGTGAGGCTTTATCATCTTAACATTTTGCCATATTTCCTTCAGCTTTATGATCTTAACATTTATCTTATTTACTCCAAACTTTTAATATTTGAAATAAAAGTGTTCCTATTGTACTTCTTCGTAGTCCAACTCTCCTCCTTCTGCATAGGTAATCACTGTCTAAATTTGGTGTTTCTTATTCTCATATGTGTTTGTATACTGTGACTACATATATAGGCATACATAAACTGTGTTGAATTGCTTTGCATATTTTTCAGCCTGACATACTGTATGCATCATTCTGCAATTTATGTTTTTCTTTTCATTTAACTTTGTTTTTGCAATTTAGTTTCTGTATTTTAACTTACATATAATTTTTAATTATATGGTTCTGCCAAAATACATTTATACTCCTTTTGAGTAATTTTTAGGTTTCTTATATTTTCTGTTTAGAAACAATGTTGTAGCAGTTGTTTTTGTACTTACCTCCATGATGGTTGTGTGAGAATTATTTGAGAGTATATTTTTAGTGGTAAAATTACTGAGTTTAAGTCATACTTACCCACTTTACTAGAGATTGCCATATGTCTCTCCTTGATGATTTTCTTCATATATTTTCCCATCAGCTCTTTTTGAGAGTTCCTATTTTTTCATAATCTTATCAACATTTACCATTGTCAGTATTTATAATTGAGATTATAATTTAATCTCATAAATATTAAATGGTATCTTAATATTGTTTTCCTTTGTGCTTCTTTGATGACCAGTAAGTTCAGCATCTTTTTATACATTTGTTGACCATTTAGGCTTTTTATTTTTTTAGTCACTTGTTCTAAATGTATTTGACCATTGTTCAGTAGAAGATTGTCTGTTTTAAAAAAATGATTTGCAGGATTTCTTTTTATAATTCATTCCAGATAATAATTCTTAATTGGTTCTATATTACATATATCATCTCCTAGTTGCTCCTTCTTTCTCACGTTAGCAAGTTTTAGTGATTAAAGTTTTAAATTTCAGAATAGTCAATTTATTATCGAGTCAATTTTGTGTATCTTGTGAGGTAAAAATCAGTTTTTTTTTCATATAGTGTATTAAGTTTCTAAGCAATACTTATTAAAATATCTGCCCATTCTCCACAGATAGCCAGTGTAACTTCTTCAAATAGCAAATTTTCTTAATGAATAGGACTGTTTCTGATGTCTCTAATCTGTACTATTGTTCCGATAGAATACCATCTTAAATATTTTAGCTTTATAATGTCTTGCTTTCTGATAAGGCCCCCTGTCGCTCCATAAATTAATATTACTATATTAGAGACAGAAACGGTCTTAGAAGTTTTGCAGGGCTCTGCCCTGAAAGAATATGTGAACGTGTTAGTTTGTGTATCAAAAGCTACTCCACCTCAGGAGAGCATCTCAAAAGGTCAGTAGCAGCTGCTTTCCAAGTTTACTGCTGTGGTCTCAACCCCGTGGTTCTCACCTGCTTTGAAGGACAAAGCAAGATCTACATGGAATCACGGGATGAGAGCTGATCAAAGAGTGTCCTCCCAGAGACAGATACCTGTGGCTAAAAACAATTAGCCCAAGGGACAGTTCCTGCTTGACTTCTGATGACCTGTCTCTAATAGCAATAACTATATAAAGAAATATGAAGCCAGTGTATCTGTGTTTAACCCTTCTGTTAAGTAATAGCTTTGTCTTAGAACTTAGAAGTTTGTCCTTGAAAAACTTTGTAACCAGAGTTAGTTAAGGGATCTGTAGAAGCCTTTTGAAAGACTTTTAACCCAAAACGAATTCCTGTTACTATGTAAATCTGTTACCCCTGGCAACTGATCTCTGTACCTGTAAATGACCATGTGAAACTTTATTCTGGGCCTTATGATTAACGGGGATATAATTAGGTCTCTTGAGTACCCCTGCTTTGCCTATTATCTTTATAAATCTATAAAACTATATCTTCATCTCTGTGTATTCTTTTATTTCTGTTATTTTCCATTTTCTATTATTTTCTTATCCTTTGTGATGACCCCTCCCTAAAGGACCCGATTTTTTGCAGGGAGCATGGCTAAACTCCCCGCAGCCCCCATTTTGTCATTTGAAGTTCTATCTTGACTATTCTTGGCACTTTGCATTCTGATTGGAAATCTCTGCTTTAATGTTTTGCCTTTTTAGCTCTAGACTTTTGATTGATGTTATTTATTAAATTAAGGAATTCCTTGTTACTTATTTTGCTGAAAGCTTTTTTTATCATTGTTTATAGATGATGATTGACTTTTATCAGATTGCTTTTTCTGCATCTAATGAGTTGATTATGTTACTTTCTCCTTTAATACGTTAATGTGGTGAGTTACGTTGGTAGAAGAGTTGTCTTTACATTTTGGGGATAAGCCTACCTTGGTTATCAAATATGAAACATTTCTCAATGAATTTAGCAGAAGAGTGTTTATCTGATTCATAATGTTGCTGCTTTGAGAAATGTAAACCTATTTTTTTTAATTGTGAGATATACTATAAAAATAAAAACATGTATAAAATATGTTTGCATAGTATTACTTAGCATATATTTGCATAATAAAATGACCTACACTGTGGCTGCCACTCAGGTTATAAGTAGAACATTACTGGTGTCCCTCAGTTTTTCCTCACCAGTTGTATTTCTTCCCCCTTCCCTAACCCAAACCAGGTAATGAATGTCATAACTTTTTTGTTAATGTTTCCTTTACTTTTATTTATAATTTTATATTCCAAGTGTGTATCCACAAACAGCATATTGTTTTTGTTTTCAAAAGCTGAGTAACAAACACAGACTTACCTTTGTATGGAGAATGTATTATTGCCACCATTTAATGAGAGCTTCCAGGAGAACATGAGCAAAGCAGAGTTTCTGAGTTATTCTATATCTTCCCATTCCTTTTGGGGGGAGATTGTCATGATGCACTTGGAAAGTAAATAAATAGTGATTACTGGCGATGAGTCCCTCTTTACTGCCACTGAGGCATCTGATTGGCCTTTAATGAAAACCAGATACTAGATTCCCTGCCTTAGTATAGTCAGAGGGAATAGGTTGCTCTCTATTTCCTAATTTTAAACTTTATATGGACTACCTCTTAGCTCTCAAAAGTAAATCTAAGCAAAACAGTTCTATGGAGTGAAACATATCCCTTCATTTGGTACAAGCAGCACAGCAAAGAGGAGAGGGCATGAGCTAACTTACCATATGATCTAGACAAGCCAAGTTTGTATAAGAAATAGCCCTAGGGCACTAGTCCTGCAGGAGGAGCACCTAACTCAGAGGAGTCCTTGGGGACAGAGTAGCCAGGCTAAAGAGTACCTTCAGGAACTTTTTGTTAAGACAGGTTTTACAGTTCATTGAGTAACAATGGCATCATAGCTGTTATCACTGGGGGCAGTTGATTGGGCAGCAGGAAAGTGCTGTCAGAGGATCTTACCAGGGCTTTTTCATCTTCAGGCAGAGGCCATAGGAGTTAGAGTTGACATCTAAGGACACTGTGTACTGTAAATTTACCACCACCCATTCCATCCTGAATCCCATATTCCATTTGCACTAGGCATTGATGCCTGTGCCCATCCTCTTCTTGCGAGTTGGAGTAGAGGTGAGGGCAGGACCAACCTCAAGCAAGAGAAGGAGTTATGGTGGAGGTTTTGCTGAATGTCTACCAAGGGTCAGTGGAACACAAAATTCCCAATCTTAAGATTGTGTACTCAGGGCCTTGTTGCACTTGAGGGTGTCCTGGTTACACCCACTCAGCTACCTATGGAGTTTAAGCACCATTCCGACAGAGTACCTCTCTGTGAGATGGTGCAATGGGAGCTCTAGAAGGGGAATGTTTGCTCTGCCTCTGGGTTTTGTGGGGGATAGTAGGATTTCGATTTGAGGTCATGACATCAAAACAGACCAAGAACTCTTAAGATTGTGCCTAAAGATATACATTGCTTTTTTGGGTCATCCTTGAAGTAGTTTGGGTATGGAATTATAGTTTGAAAATTACTATTTTGAAACTATTTTGAAGGTGCACCATCGTATTTATAATAAGCTTCCGAGCCTGGTGTTGAGAAGCCACTCTGTTTCCTGGTTCTTTGTCTCCTTTTTTTTTTTTTCTTAAAGATTGTAGAATCTCCTCTTTATCCCCAAGCTTCTGAAATTTTACTGTACATTATTTCTTTGTGTGGGTCTATTTTCGTCTATTGTGTTAGGCCCTTTCAATCTGGCAGCTTCAGTGCTGGGAAATTTTCTTTTTTTCCCTGTGCCCCCTCCCTTTGGTGATAGATTTCCTTCCATTTTTTCTGTTCATTTCCTAAGATGGATGTTGTCTCTTCAATTTTCTCTATTTTCCATTTCTCTCTTTTTGTCTACTTTCTGGGAGATTTTTCTCAAATTTCCTTTTTTTCCCCCCTGTAGTACTGATATCCCCCCCCCCATAGTACCTTATTTCTGTTTCTTAGATAAAATATCTTTTTCCTGAGAATATAAATTTTGGTTTTGTTAATGTTTTAGTCTCTACAAAGTCTCTGTTTCCTACATATTGCTCCTTTACTTTGATCTCTTTATTTGTTCATAGACTCTATCTTTTCAGTTAGACGCTTTCCAGAGATACCAAATAATCACTGGCTAGTAAGGATAGTGTTTGTCTTACTTTGAACTTTAATGGAGGCTGAGGCGGGTGGATTGTTTGAGTTCAGGAGTTCAAGACCAGCCTGAGCAAGAGCGAGACCCCATCTCTACTAAAAAAATAGAAAAAAATTAGCTGGACAACTAAAAATGTATAGAAAAATTAGCCAGGCATGGTGGCACATGCCTGTAGTCCCAGTTACTCAGGAGGCTGAAGCAGAAGGATTGCTTGAGCCCAGGAGTTTGAGGTTGCTGTGAGCTATGCTGATGCCATGGCACTCTAGCGGGGGCAACAGAGTGAGACTCTATCTCAAAAAAAAAAAAAAGAACTTTAATGGATGGTGATCTGGGAAGATTATTTGTGGGTCAAACCTCAGTATACTAGAATTTTGAGGTATCATTTCTCAGATTGGCTACTTTCCCAGGGAAAAAATCAATCTCCTGTGTAGATGGTAAGGATCTATCTATAAGGATTGTATGTACAAAGTGGGGGAAGAAGGTTGGAGTTCTCTACCCTTAGGTATTAGGGTACATATAGTCACTTAACTTCCCTGTTTTAGTTTGAATATGATGATGAAGTACACAAATGGGTTTTGGTTGTCTATCTAAAGACCCTCTTTTTTAAACTTCCCAGGGAATAAACTTCCCAAATATCCAATCTCCCTGGTACACAGAGTCATAGAGGATAATGAGGGATCTGATTTTTTTCTTAAATGGGTGTCACTGAAATCCTCCTTGCTTTTTGACCCTCTACTCCCTTTACCTCCAGTTCCAGTGTTAACTGGTGCTACCAGTTTTTACACCTTTCAAAGATTCTGTGGTGTAAAATGGGTTGGTTCTCCCCTGTTCTGTCATCCTGTAATTCAGCTGTCTCTCAAAATGCCATTACTTTTTCTAGTCCTCCCTTCTTTGCCCCTATTCTGCTGAGGTATTTTGCTTTCCAAAAAATGCTCCTGATGAAGTTTTTAGTAGGGTTTCAGGAGGGACAGAAATTAGATGCATGTATATGATCCACCCGCCATCTTAACCCGGAAACCTAAACCTACTTTTAAAATGTCCTACTTATTTTTAATATGTGTAGTATTTATGATGCAACATTGAAATATCCTGAAATGGGTAATATCTAGGTGTTCCATATATGTTTTTTAAATAAATGATTCAGTGATTCTTTTAACTATTTTTGTAAATCTCAATGTTCATGCTTTCCTTTTGGAATAGGAACTAGAATTTTTTAAAAAGTACATATTAAGAAATTTTACATGAATCTGCAAAATTATTTATTGTGAACAGCAACTGCTATGAAATACCTGAAGTTTGTATTTAATACTTTCTTTTCAGATAGTTGCTGATAAGCAATTATCAGGAAAATGAATTTTAATTATTATAAGCGCATAGCAGTATCTCTTTGAGAAAGACCTTTTAATAAAGTAAATGCAGGCTGGGCGTGATGGCTCACGCCTGTAATCCTAGCACTCTGGGAGGGCGAGGGGGGCGGATTGTTTGAGCTCAGGAGTTCGAAACCAGCCTGAGCAAGAG
>NW_012135525.1:1518641-1519862 GCF_000956105.1 Propithecus coquereli
GCACTCACTCTAGCCAGGGCAACAGCGTGAGACTTTGTCTCAAAAAAAAAATAAAATAAAATAAAGTAAATGCAGTTAACTCCAGGATGTTAAGCCTAGAAAAATGAAGAAGAATATATTATAACTGACCAGACTGAATATTGATCCTAATAAACATATTAGAAATACTTTTTTTCATACTGTAGTGAAATCACCGATAACATTTATCTATTAATTGTATTTATTTGAATATTTGCTAAATATCTATTATCTCGGTAATACATCTGGTGTTATTAATAGATTATTGATATTTAACATTCTTACACTTCTCCTACAGGCTTAATGGTGGTAACACTTAAAAATAAAGTCATTGCACACTTATATACAGGAGGGTCCCAAAAGTTACCATACATAGGGAAAATGAGAAATTGTACCTAAATATAAGTAAGTGTACCTTTATTTACAAAATATTCATTACAAAATTTTCCCTTTTCCCCTGTGTGGGTTCCCTGCAGTTTCACTAGATTTTTTTTTTTTTTTTTTTTTGGAAATATATTGAATAGAGAAACACATTCCGTATCAGTTTGATAGGGCTGCTATAACAATGTACCACAGTCTGAGTGTATTAAACAGAAATTTATTTTCTTACAATTCCGGAGGCTAGAAGTCCCAGATCAAGACATTGACAGGGTTGGTTCCCTTCAAGGGCCATATGGAAAGAATCTGTTGCAGGTTTCTCTCTGGATTTTGATAATTGTCTTCTCCCTGTGTCTTCATATCATCTCCCCTCTGTACCTGTGTCCAAATTTCCTATTCTTATAAGGACATTAGTCATCTTGGATTTAAGGATCACCTTGCTGACCTCATTTTAACTTAATTGCCTGTGTAAAGACCCTGTCTCTAAATAAGGTCACATTCAGAGGTGGTAGGAGTTTTATAAATTTTTCGGGGATGGTAAAAATAATTCATCCCATAACACATGCTGTTAAAAATTTATCTTTAAAATACAAGATGTATTTGTCGGGAATATAACATAATTTATTAAAATGCACTTGAATATTATAATCAATAAGAATTTAGTTTCCCCATTTTGAGAAACACGATTGTGAAAGGGAAGCAATAATGAAGTTTTAGGGCTAGTCCTAGGAAGAGTAACTCTCTAATTAAATGGATCCTTTTAGAGGAAATTTGATAATCACCTATTTGTTATAGGAACCCTAGTAAAAGAACTAGGTTTTTTTT
>NW_012135525.1:1519912-1535373 GCF_000956105.1 Propithecus coquereli
AAGAGTAACTCTCTAATTAAATGGATCCTTTTAGAGGAAATTTGATAATCACCTATTTGTTATAGGAACCCTAGTAAAAGAACTAGGTTTTTTTTTAAAAAAAATATATACTTATTAATCTTACTTAAAGAGATGGTGTTTTACATTTCTTATCTTTACCCAGACACCTTTACCTAAAGGTCATCCTAGTCATTCTTTAGCTGAATATGCTAAACATCTAATAGCTGTTTCCATGTTAATTTGTTCATTGGAATTGGAAAAGCTATTTGTGAATTTGGAATAAGACTTTTCACCATGATTTGAATCCTAACTTTGACTAATTCTGGCTGTACAAATATATTTATTGTATCAAAAAATTTTTTTGAGCCTGTTTGAATAGTTTGGTCAATATAAAAGATATCTTAAAAGGTATTTATTTAAAAATAGAAGTGATTTTTTTTAACATGTACCAGTACATGTATTGATATATACACACACATATACATACATATATATGTTTCAAAATTGAATACACTATCAAGTCCTAGACTTGCGTGTAGATTAAAAATAAGTAAAAACAATTGTTTTGTGAACTCCTCTGTGACCTTGTTTGAGTTTTTCCACGTCAAGCCAGTTCCCAGTGTTTTTACTATACAGACTATTACCATAGTTGGTATTTTTGTGATAGATGCTACCAACAATAAAAGCTGATTCTTCATTGTAGTCAAAAGAATCTCACATTTAGAATTATTCCTGACAACTTAAAAAATAAAATGGAGTTTACTAATATGAATGTTTAATTAAAGCATGGTATTCTTATTTCTTCTTGAGTAATTTTGAAGTTTAACAGGCAGCTGATTTTTTTTTTTTTTTTTTTTTTTTTTAATTCTTGGCTGTGAATCCTAAATCCTCACTCTGTCAAATGTAGCCAGCAATCTGGGCATGCCTATATCTGAAAAGTAGAGACAGCCTTATGCCCAGACTTCTGTTACCAATGCCTTCTGATATCCAGTATGAGTTATTTTGATTGCATCCCTGATAATGGCAAAGTCAGTAGTTAACTATTATTCATACACTTAATGATTTTCAAAAGTTTGAAGTTTGTGTTATTTTGGCCTTTTTGCCCATTTCCGGATCATAACAATTAAGAGCTTTTGTTTAGTATCAACTATATGAAGGATATTCTGATAGAACGATGCTGCCAGGAATACAAAGATTAGTAAGGCAAGGTCCTTGCTCAGACAAGTCCATTAATTACTATAATTCACGGTAGAGTAAGATTAGTGCCCTAAGAGTGTACTTGTTTCTTATTTCACTATATAATAGACAGTGGCTTCTCAGGGATATCCTTGGTGTTCCTTCTGAAGCTATTCTATAGTTAACAGAAAAACTCTTAGCAAGAAATGAGAATATCTTGAAATACCATGATGAATAGAATCTTGGTAAATTTTTGCTCAACAAAAATAACAAGCTCTTATTGACTGTATTTTTGGGCAAAGCGCCGTTTTTCTACTGTGACAAGATACGAAGAAAGTATATTTTTTAAAAACCTGCTTCCAAACAGTTTATATGTTTTAAACCTTAGATGCATGATTATGTCTGTGTACTTAACAAAGCAATTTAACAGTGTGACAAATAACATGATATGAATCTAATATGTAAGTCTTCCATGAGGTTGTGGTTTCTCATTGGGAATGATTAAAAGCACAAAGTAAAGTCTTATTCAGTAAGTCAGGATAATACCTCTATCCCTTGAATTATTCACAATACATATAAGCATTTTTAAAGTCAACTTAATAGTTGAAGGATCTTAGACTTCAAGATTTTTTGTTTGTTTGTTTGTTTGAGACAGGGTCTTGCTCTGTCACCCAGGCTACAATACAGTGACATCATCATAGCTCACTGCAACTTCAAACTCCTGACCTCGAGTGATCCTTCTCCCTTGGCCTCCCAAGTGGGAGCTGGGATTACAGACATGAGCCAACACCACCAACCCCAAAGATTTTTAAATCATTAATCCAGGAGCCAGTCCATCGATTAAAGAAATTACATTGAAACATGTTTAGTGAATGTTGCAACATAAATTTTGTTTTTCCTATGGCTGTCTTTGAGTTTTAAGAAAGTTTCTATATATAAACTCTAGGAGTAAGTGGCTTTTTACCACTCTGGGTTTCTGAGGGGTAATTATTATTTGAGTAGGACTTAAATCTGCTTTTTAAGAAGCCATAATTTTGGGTAATTCCAAGTAAGACCTAACCTGACAATGGCCTCATTACTAATTCCAGCTTGTGCTAGAGCTTTCACTAATTATTATCTTGGTTTAGGACTAGTAGACTGCAACAGTCAACAGCTTGGTAAGTGTTAAATATTGACATGAGGTTTTGATACTCATATGTGATTTATAATTGAAGTAAAAATGTAGTTCTAAGGTAAAACAATTATCTTTTATGTTTCTCTAGTCTTAGCTGTTTATGAAGATAAATCTACAACTTATGGTGTCTTTTAAAAGGTTCTCATGCAAGATAAAGCTAGAATGGTATACTATTTCTCAAGTATCAGATGAGCAAAAATCAAAAGTTTTGAATACATCTTTTTGAAAAGAGTGTGGGGAAACTGCCACTTTCCTTCATTGCTGGTATGAGTATATGTAAAGTTTATGGAAAGCAATATATGTTCATTAACTCAGGTATTTTTCTTCTAGGAACTTACTGTCCAGTCTACATGCATTTGTGGGAAATGACTTAAGTACAGGGCCTCTTGTGTGTAATGGAAGATTGGAAGCAGCCTAAATATCTATTAAATAAATTATGATACATTCGTTCAGTGAAATAGAATGCAGCCAGCCATTAAAAAGAACGAAGTAGCTCTGTGTATTCTGATAGGGAATGGATTGATTTCTGGAATATAGTAAAGTTTTAAAAATTACGGAACAAAACATTTTTTAATCATTTGTTTTATATGTGGTCTGTATCTTATGTGTACATGTATTTGTATCTCTGGAAACAAACATAAAAATTTGTTAAAACTTGTTGCCTCTGTGGTAAGGAGACTAGGTGTACTTCCAGAGTAAAAAGGATTACTGGGGCTTTTCTTCATATTTTTGAATTTTCTAAGGGGTAATTATTATTTGAGTAGGACTTAAATCTACTTTTTAAGAGGCCATGATTGTGAAAGATGAAGATTATCAAGCATTTTCCTTTTTTGCCCTTTCTCTGATGTATGCTTTAGTAGATATTAAGAAAATATGCTGAGGCCTTTAAATTGCACTTGATTTTAGCCAAAAGGCTGAGAATTGATGAGGCCTTTAAATTGAATATGCAATATTTGTAGATGGTTCTCTCTTTTTTTTTTTTTCCAAGACAGAGTCTGGCTCTGTTGCCCATGCCGTGGCGTCAGCCTAGCTCACAGCAACCTCAAACTCCTGGGCTCAAGCGATCCTTCTGCCTCAGCCTCCTGAGTAGCTGGGACTACAGGCATGCGCCAACATGCCTGGCTAATTTTCCTATTTTTTCGTAGAGATGGGGTCTCGCTCTTGCTCTGGCTGGTCTGGAACTCCTGACTTTCAGCTGTCCACCTGCCTCGGCCTCCCAGAGTGCTAGGATTACAGGCGTGAGCCACTGCGCCTGGCCTAGATGGTTTTCTCTTAGTGCTTTTCTTTCAGGCCTCAACTTTAACCTCAAAAGTACTGTTAGGCTGTTTATGTTATCTGACTTTAAGATTCAGAGAAGAAAATAGTTAGCAAAGATTCCGTTAATTTCAAACAGATGGTTCTGTAAAAGTACTTTTCAAATTATCCAGACTATAATAACAATTCCTAAAGTAGCAAACTTAGAAGATGTGTAAATCTTTTTTATTTATATCTGTACAAACAAGGATCACCTCCCTTTCCTTTTGGTACAAATATTTCATCACAGATTTTATTGTGCTTTTAATGACCATGCTGACTTACTATAAGAGGATAGTTTGTGGCTCTGAAACCAAACATATAAAGCTTTATGTGAGACAGAGTCCCTGACCTTGCCATTGTTAGTATTTTAATTAACCAGGCTTTCTGACCAGACTGCATTTGGTTGGATGGATGTTGTATTCACTTTAGTGTGATAACTGCCTAGTGGAGTTGGCATTTAAATAATACATTTATTTAATGCTCTATATTTATCTGTTTTTCTAGAAAATGCAGATCAGCGATTCTAATTGTACATACCAATTAACTTCTAATAATTTATCCTACAGATTTATTTGTTGAATATAATCTGTAGGATCATTGTGATCATTATAAGTGACTTAATTCATAGACTAATCATCTATAGAAAACTGAAAATTCAAGAAGACTAGGTTCCTTGAAAGGCTTTCTCTCTATTTCTTGCAGAGATTATTTTGCTGGTAGTCTTGAAATTTGAACACCAGAATAAGGGCATTCGTGTAAAGTTTCTTATAATTCTTGGGAAATTACACAGTTATCTTCGAATCATTTTTATGTTATGCTGAAGAGAAGATTATAATTATTAGTATTTTATACAGAAACTATGGGCAGCAATAACAGGGTCGACATTTATTTGTAAGGCATTTGAAATATTTGTTTTACTTTGTTATTGGTGCTATTGTTTGTGCCTTTGATGAGCTCTGTTCTGTTGTGAATTAAGCCTTTTAAAATGAACTTGCCAATATACTCTAATAGGAAATCCACTTTTAGTGTTTAAGGATACAATTCAAATATCATCTTTATTTCTAAACTTTTTCCATATTGATAGTTTCTAGCATGGTGCTTGACATTATAGAATCGGTGATGTTTATCATAAAATATATAAATTAATGATTAAAGATTTTAAAAGATTAGAATAAATATGGCATTCTTTTAGTGATGTAAGGAGAACATTTTAAACATATACATATTTGGAAATAGTATATTATAGGTTGAATTGTGTTCCCCAGAATGATATGTTGAATCCGTAACCCTTGGTATTTGTGAACGTGGCCTTAATTAGAAATAGGGTCTTTGAAGATATATAAAGCTAACAAGAGATTATTAGGGTGGGCCTTAATCCAATACTAATGTTCTTATAAGAGAGAAAATGTATATGGAGAGACACAGTGTAGACACCATGTGATATCGGAGACAGAGATTGGCCTGATACAGCTGCAAGGCAAGCATTGCAAAAGGTTGCCAGCAAACCACTAAAAGGTAGAAGAGGCAAGGAGAGGGTTTTAGGTACCGGTTTCAGAGGGAGCATGGCCCAGGTGACACCTTGATTTCAGACCTCTAGCCTTCAGAACTATGAGACAATAAGTTTCTATTGTTTAAGCCATCCACAAATGTTGTTTGTAGCACTTCATTACAGCAGCTCTAGGAAATGAATACAAAACAGTTTAAAATATTTCACGTTTTTATAACTTACGTCAGACATTCCAGTGTAATACTCCTTTTCAGTGTTTTCCCTTTTGTCTTACTTTCTCAAACCTTTTCTTTTTTCCTTATTTCTTTGGCTTTTTTTCTCCCTACAGCCTCATTCTCTCTAGCTGAGGCTATAGTTGAAGTTCATTCATCCTGGGTTATCGTAACATTTAGAATGATGTCTATAACAAAGTGCTTCTGGGTACTGTGCCTCATGCCTGTAATCCTAGCACTTTGGGAGGCCAACGTGGGAGAATCACTTGAGGCCAGGAGTTTGAGACCAGCCTGGCAATGTAGCAAGACCCCATCTCTACAAAAAATAAAATAATTAGGCCTAGCATGGTATCTCAATGCCTATAGTCCCAGCTACTCAGGAGGTTGAGGCAAGAGGATCATTTGAGCCCAGGAGCTTGAGGTTGCAGTGAGCTGTGATGATACCTCTGTACTCTAGCCTGGGCAAAAAAAGAGTGAGACCCTGTCTCAAAAAAAAAAAAAAAGAACTGAATTAGTACTGTGAGAAAGGGGACCTAGATGTGACAGTTATTCAGTTACTGCATATAGATAATATTTAAAGCCATGAAATGATCAGTTAGGCTTCAAAGTGTTAGACTTAATCTTGAGCCCCATCCACATAAGGGTTGAGAAGTGCAGCCAGTTGGAAAGATTGAAATGATACTAGAGAAATTGGAGGAAAAACATCAGAATATGATATTCTCAAAATCAAGGGAGGAATAAGTTTCTAAAAACATGGGATACCATTAATGTGAATGCTTGTGAATTAAGAAGCATAGAAGACTGATAAAGAGACTAGAATTTAGCAGTTAGTTGACCATGCTTTGAGAGAAGAGTTTCCAAAGAATGTGGAGATGGAAAGCTAGATTATGTTGGATTATAGAGATAGGATGACCTGCAGATTTAATCTTGAAGGCCCTATTTTAATGACAATGAGTGCATGGATTATGTGTTTTCCATAAAGGAGAAAAAAACAAATGTTAAGTATTTCCATCTTATTTGATGCATCTGAGAGAATGGTAGCAATAAATCTAAGTGGTAAGTAAAAGAAATAGGAGAGGTCTGGTCTTCAGAATATGACTAAGCAAGTAGTGATATGTTGTTTATCCACTCCACTGGAATAAAAGATCTATGAGAGCAGGAGTGTTTCCTTGGTTCTGCATACTAATTATCCCCAGATATTTGTTGATTGATTTGCTGCCTAAATGGATGAATATAAAATGGAGTTACCAGGTTTTATTTCAGTTAAGGTTTGATGGCATTGAGAGCAGTCCAAGAAAAAGTTGAGGAAGTCATTTACTTTTGAGGATTGATTCTAAAATAACAATAATGGAAGTGATGATTCCTGGGTAGGGGGATTGAAATGTGTGATTATCCTGAGGAAAATACTTGGCTAGATCGGAGGTAGGGAGTGACTTTAAGGAAGAGATTAAGAATGAGTGGTGGGTGGTTTTACATCTTTATGTTAATAAAGAGGGACTATGGATGAAGTGGATTTGGCTTTGGGATGTTTATAAACATTAGTATGATGTGATGACTTTTGTCCTGTCTTAATTATGCCCACAGACTTAAATAGGTCCTAGTGGTCAATTAGTAAATTTCTTTAAAACAAGCCTGTGGAGGTGGAATTAAAATATAAAGTAGAAATATAAATTTGTGGTTTCTGTAGAGTTTCCCTTCCATTCCACTCACCTTGCACTGTACCCCACACACACAAGAAAGAAAGAAAAGAGAAATGTTAAAAGCTTAGTTGTAAATCAGGCTTTATTATAGAGAATAGGGTAGCAAAAGTATTGTAGAATTTTTAATTCCAGCCAGGTGCTGTGGAACACACCTGTAGTCCAAGCTGCTCTGGAGGCTGAGGCAGGAGGATCTCGTAAGCCTAGGAGATAGAGGACGGAGTGCTATATGCTTGTGCCTGTGAATATAGCCACTGTACTCTAGCCCGGGCAAATAGTAATCACCCTGTCTCTTTAAACAAACAAAAAAAAACAGGCTGTAATTCCAAACAGATTTTTCTTAATAAATATCTATTAGTATTTGGAAAATAGTTTTGAAAAAAACGAATGTATTTAATATTCTTTCTCAATATTAGTTGTCTCAAAAAAAAAAAATTTCTAACAGATTTTTTACCTTGTCAGTACTCTTTTCATGAGGGTTAGTAACTTAAATTTCTATAGCCAGTCCTCATTTATCCATTTTTATCTTTTTTTAATTGGGAAGTGAATTCCTACCCTGAATATAAACAATTTTATAGTGACAGCAAAATTGCAAGCATTTTGCTAGAGTATGTATGTTTAATCTCCTTGCCTGAATAAGAACCTTAGGGGAGTCATAGACGTTAGAGATAGAAAAGTCCTATTAGGTTATTTTATTTGTATCTTGCCAATATAGTTTCCCTGATAGTGTAACCTCAAAAGCTTTTCCTGTGTAATTTAAAATGTTTTTCCATGTTTTCAGAAATTTTCAGAATTCCCTAGAAATCCAATGCATACATTTTAGACCTCTTTTAAGCTTATTTTCCCAGTGTTGATCTAAACTTTTTTTATTGCTTTCCCAGACAGTCATGTAATTTATATATTTTCAAGGAATTATCCTGTTTCTCATCTCTTTATTTGAAATAGGCTATTTTGTAATATTTTATTTTATATATCTTTCATTAATGTTTACTTAAATCATTTTAATTTTCTTTTTCTTTTAAAATTTTTATTTGAGTAAACCGAATGAAAGTCTTTACATGCCTATAAAAAGAATGAACTAAAGAAGAGAAGTACAATGATTTAAACTTGTCTAATTCTGAAGTTTTGATAGCCAGACTGGTGTTTACTAGTGTTGTGTAGGAAATTACCCACCCTCATTAAATGGTACCTTCCATGTGCTCTACTTGGGAAAGTCTCCCAGACTCCATGTATAAAAAAGACCCAAGATCCTTTGAGCCTAAGAGTTAGAGGCTGCAGTGAGCTATGATCCCAACATCACATTCCAGCCTGGGAGACACAGAGAAATCCATCTCTTTTTAAAAAAAAAAAAAAAAAAGGTTACATACATGATTCCAACACAGTTGTGACATATAGTTGACCCTTGAGTAACACAGGTGTGAAATTGTGCAGGTCCACTTATAGAGGGATTTTTTCAATAAATACAGTGAGCTCTTCCTGTCTGCAGGTTCTGCCTCCACAACCAAATATGGATGGAAAATACAGTATTCACAGAATGTGAAACCCGAGTATACAGAGGGCCAACTTTTCACATACATGGATTCTGCAGGGCCCACTGCTGGACTTGAGTACGTGGGGATCTTGGTATATGCAAGGGTCCTGGAACCAACCCCTCCATAATGAGGGATAACTGAATATGATATTCTGGAAATGTCAAAACTATGGAGAAAATACAAAGATTAATGGATTCCATGAATTAGGAGAGTAGGGATGGGTGGATGAATAGGCAGCACATACGGAATTTTTAGGATAGTAAAACTATTAATATTTTACACGATACTACAGTGGAATATACATGTCATTGAACATTTGTCCAAACCCAAGGAATGTATGATACAACACCAAGAGTGAACCCTGATACAAACTATGCACTTGGTGTTATAGTGATGTTTCAGTGTAGGGTCATTGATTATAACAAGTGTATCCCTCTGTTGCAGCATGTTGATGACGGGGAAGGTTGTGCTTGTGTGGAGGCAGGAGGTATATGGGATCTCTGTAGTTTCTGTGAACCTAAAAACTAAGAGGTAAAGTCTATTATTATAAAAAATAGAAAGAGAGAGGTAAGTTTCATTAACACACTCAGCATAGGGTACAGCCTTTCCTGCTGATAGTGTGACTATAAGGACCAGAGTTGGATATAGGGGACTCGGGGAAGGGGCCAAGAATCAAGGAATGCTAACTCTGCAGGAGTAAAAAAACATGTCCACAAGTATAACTTACCAAAGACTTGCTGAGCAGCCATGCCTTTCATCTTTGTTTCTTAGACCATAATGGGTATCATCAGTGAGTGGCCATTTTAGGGGTTACATAGCTATCAGTCTGTGTAGGTGACACGGTATGAGCTTTATGAATAGTTATAATTTACTTGATGCTTCCATGCATCTATCCTCTTTTATTCTGTCTGAGTCTAGTGCATAGACTCAGATCTATGCACTAGACTCAGATCTATCCTCTTATTCTGTCTGAGTCTAATGCATAGCAGTTAGCTTGATGTTTGTTCTTACCTTTATGAGTTTCATCCATCCCATTTGTTTTTCTTGTTCTCTAGAGTAAAATTGGGTATTATCCGAAAGTAAATATTAATACATTTATTGCTCTTTATTGTATGTCTCCTAGTCAAAAAATTCTTAACAGTGATTTTACCCACTGATATCCTCATTGAAACTCTTAATGATTTAAAATTTCAAAACAAATTAAATATCTTTTTGAATCAAAGCTCTGACAGTTTTTTTTTTTTTTTGAGACAGAGTCTCACTTTGTTGCCCTGGCTAGAGTGAGTGCCGTGGCGTCAGCCTAGCTCACAGCAACCTCAGACTCCTGGGCTCAAGCGATCCTTCTGTCTCAGGCTCCGGAGTACCTGGGACTACAGGCATGTGCCACCACGCCTAGCTAATTTTTTCTATGTATTTTTAGTTGTCCAGATAATTTCTTTCTATTTTTAGTAGAGACGGGGGTCTCGCTCTTGCTCAGGCTGGTCTCGAACTCCTGACCTTGAGCGATCCACCCGCCTCGGCCTCCCAGAGTGCTAGGATTACAGGCGTGAGCCACCACGCCCAGCCAGCTCTGACAGTTTTTAATGTGTTCCCCTTAACCTCTCACACCAGAGTATCTTATGTAAATAAATACCCTCTGCATGAATGCTTTCCTCCTGAGAAATTGCTACTTTATAAAGTAGCACATCTCACTGGACAGCTAAAATTGTAAAACTTTTCCTCACATTGAGCCAAAATTTGGCTATCCATAACTTGCATATATTGGCTCTAGTTTATTTTTCAGGAACTATTTAAATCTTTTCCGAGAGGATCTCCTTTGAAAATCCGATAGAAGCTATTTACTAACCCTTTTTAGGGGAGAAAATGTCCATATTCATAAATTCTTGCAAATAATTACAGGGTGTTAGACCCCTTGAACTTTTTTAAAATGCAAGTCGAAATCCTCCGCTCTAGAATAAGATGTATCAGAATTTTCCAATATATTAAAGTATAATGAAGGTCTTAGATTAAACATTCCTAGTTCTTTTAGCCATTCATAATATGATTTGATTAAAGATAAACCACTATCCAGATCATGTGGCTTTATGTCCTAATGTCTATGTCTTTCTTAATTGTATGCCTTTAATTTTCATTTGAAGTGATCTCAATATATATTGGGACTGTTACTTTACATATTTCTAATGCTCTATAACAGCAGCTTTAACATTCTTATACAGTACAGTGTTGTCTCTTGCCAAGTTTCTCCTCAGCTTCATCTTTGCATTATCCAAAATCTCTGAGATAATACTTAACACATTGTAGATGTTTTAATGAATATTTGTTGAATGAATAAAACTTCCTAATCCTTTTTACATCAAAAGCTGCCAAGCTGGTTTTACTACATATCATGCTAATGTGTGCTTGTGGGGGTGGGGTGGGAGTATGTATTGCACCATACTAAAGTAGTAGCTTTTTGGAACCTAACGAAGAGATTTAACATTCTCTGGTTGAATTTCATTGTATGAGAGCAGTTATTTCCTTTGTTATCAAGATAGTTGCCAGGCAAAACAAGATACTGATAATTTTTACTGTCTGGCATATAATAGCAAGCACAGTGGGTAGCACATGATAAGTGCTTCATAAATGTTTGCTAACTAAATAAATAATTAATGGCTATGAACTTGTTATTACTAAAGTATGTACTTTGAGAGCTTGGTTCACCGCTGCTGAAAGAATTTTATACTTTATATTTTAAAATTAGTAAATCGAATATATTCTTCCAAAAGATGAGCACCTTAAATTATAATTCTTTGTATACTTTCAGATCTCAAAATACAACACCTAACCTTAGTCTCAAAAAAAATAATTTAAACCAGGTGCCGGTGGCTCTAGCCTGTAATCCTAGCACTTTGGGGGGCCAGAGTTTGAGACCAGTCTGAGCAGGAGTGAGACCCATCTCTACAAGAAACCAGAAAAATTAGCCAGGCATGGTGGCCTATGCCTGCAGTCCCAGCTGCTCTGGAGGTTGAGACAGGAGGGTTGCTTGAGCCCAGGAGTTTGATGTTGCAATGAACTATGATGATGCCATTGCACTCTAGCCAGGGAACAGAGCAAGACCCTGTCTCAAAATAATAATATAATAATAATAATAATTAAAATGTTGGCTAGGTGCAGTGGCTCATGCCTATAATCTCAGCGCTTTGGGAGGCTGAGCAGGAGGATTGCTTGAGGCCAGGAGTTCGAGATTAGCCTGAGTAACATGGTGAGAACCTGTCTCTACTAAAAATTAACTGGGTGCAGTGGTGCATACCTTGTCCTAGTTACTCGGGAGGCTGAGGTGGGAGGATCATGTGCCCAGGAGTTGGAGGTTACAGTGAGCTGTGATCATGCCACTGCACTCCAGCCTCTGTGACAGAGTGAGACCCTGTGTCTATAAAACAATGAAAATGTTGAAGGCATTATGCTAAGTGAAATAAGTCTGACAAAGCCAATACTGTATGCTATTAATATCATTTATATCTGGTGTCTAAAAACATCAAACTCATTATAGAAAAGGAGTATAATGGTCATTGTGGCGGTGAGGGAAATGGGGAGATGTTGGTCAAAGAATACAAACTTTCAGTTAAGGTGAATATTTGAGATTTAATGTACAGCATGGTAACTATAGTTAACAATACTGTATTTTATACTTGTATTCTTACTACCAAAAGAAAGGTGACAGACATGTTAACTAACTTGATTGATCATTTTATAATGTATAGGTATACCAAATCATCATGTTGTACATCTTAAATTTAGACAGTTTTTGTCAATCATACTTCAAGCTGGAAAAAGAAAGTAAAAAAAATTAAAATGTTTCCTTCACTTGATAATATGTGATAGAAAAACCTGTGGTGTAATTTTAGGGCTTTACTTCCTTGGGCCACAATCTTGAACCAACTCATTCTGGTTTCATAGTTCCTGTGACCTTGGAAATTTATTTTGCTGGTTCACAGGCAATTTAAATCAGCCTAGAAATCTTTTGCTGAATGATTAACTACACTTCTGTTTCATCCTGTCTTCTCTTGAGGAACTTTCTCTTTGGTCCTCTTAGTATGCATAGAAAGTAGGGATCAACAGTGATGGAATCTTCATCTTTTTTAAGGATCAAGAAGAAACTACCTTTGAAGTTATAGTGCTTACTACTATTTGGACTTGTATTCTTTTTCCATGTAATCTGGGGAAGGAGCATTGCCACTTTCCCAGTCTACTACTTTAGGTGCTTGATATTTTTCGGACGCCAGGAGATTTTTAAATAGTTATCTCTCTGCATAATACCAAAGAATTTATTCTCTACTGGCTGTGTTTTTCTGCATTTAAAAACCTGCTGTGTGAAACTGGGTAGAGTTTGAAGGGCCTCAAATCCTATACACTGAGAATGGGCAACTTTCCAGTGTAAGCTATTAGTGAATTATTTAAAGATCTGGTGGATGTTGAGTGACCAAAATGAAAAGGAGACTGATCTGTCAAGAGAATTTCTAAGTTCTGGACTTGGAGCTCTCTGCCCTGACATATATTCACTCTAAGCCAGGTATGTTTTGTTTTGTTTTTTGGTTGTTACTTTTTGTTTTCAGAGACAGGTTCTCACTCTGTCACCAAGGCTGCAGTACTGTAGTGCCATCATAGGTCACTGTAGCCTTGAACTCCTGGTCACAAGCAAGCTTCCTGCCTCATCCTCTTGCCTCAGCTTCCTGGGTAGCTGAGATTACAGGCTCAAGCCAGATGTTGAAAACTGGGATTCATGTTTCCCTGAAGCAATAGTTCCCAAAGCTGACTGAACCCAGAATTAGGCCAGAGAGCGTTTATTTATTTATTTATTTTTTAGGCAAGCATGAAAATGAGGTTTATTGAGGAGAGAAAGATAGGATCATAGGTTAAGAGCAAGATATAGGTTTACAGAGCTTGGTACATATGCCACAGATGACGACTGGACCCATTGTCACAACAAAGTTGAGTTTTTTGTTTTTTTTTTGAGACAGAGTCTCACTCTGTTGCCCTGGCTATAGTGAGTGTCGTGGCATCATCCTAGCTCACAGCAACCTCAAACTCCTGGGCTCAAGCAATCCTTCTGCCTCAGCTTCCCGAGTAGCTGGGACTACAGGCATGCGCCACCATACCCGGCTAATTTTTTCTGTATATTTTTAGTTGTCCGATTAATTTCTTTCCATTTTTAGTAGCGACGGAGTCTTGTTCATGCTCAGGCTGGTTTCGAACTCCTGAGCTGAAGCAATCCGCCCGCCTCGGCCTCCCAGAGTGCTAGGATTACAGGCATGAGTCACCGCGCCCGGCAAAGTTGAGCTTTTAAAACTAAGGATTCCTAGGCCTCACCCTCAGTGTAAGGAGTAAGTCTTAGAAGTATATATTTTTAAGAAACTTCTCTAAATATTCTTGAAACCCCTGAAATTGTGGTGGACAATATTATGTGTCTCATGTTTCTTTTTGAGCTTTCATCAGGCTCTTATAGGGGTCCTTGACTCTAAAATGTTTAACAATACTTAATATAAGCCACTGATTCTCAAACTTGAGAATTACCCAAGAACTTGTTAAAACACAGATTGCTGGACCCCACCCCAGAATTTCTGATTCAGTAAGTCTTGTGGGGAGCCCAGGACCCTTATTTAGGATTCTACTACAGCAGGTCCTAAAATAATGTTGTTTTATATAACGTTGATGAGAAAAAAAATGATTCCTGGTTAGGGCCACTGTCTATGAGGAGTTTGCAGGTTTTTCCATGTCTGAATGGGTTTTCTTCAGGTGGTCTAGTTTCCACCTATATCCCAAAGATGTGCAAGTTAAGTTAGTTGGCTTATCTAAATTGTCTCAGTATGAGACAGAGAGAGAGAGAGAGAGAGAGAGAGAGAGAGAGAGAGAGAGAGAGAATGTACCCTGCAATGAAATGGTGTCCTGTCCAGGGTTGGTTCCTGCATTGCACCCTGAGTTGCTGGGATAGGCTTTGGTCACCCACAACTCTGAACTGGAAAAATTGGGTAAATAATTATCTTATTTGTTTTTATTAATCTTTCTTAAATGTATGTATAGCACACATTTATTTCAATATTAAATATTAGAAGTGTTTTGAATCTTTAAAAGTTAGAGTGATGTTTTTGTGACCATAAATATGCCATAGAAATTTAACTCTTGTTTATATCAATCAACCTGTGCTAAAATTGGTTTGTTATAAGTTTTGCTTACAGCCAGTTTCTAAGAACTTACCAGTGAAGTTAAGTGGGGAGTTACCATAGTTCCTTGGTGTTGCCTGTGCTGCTGGACCGGGGACTACTTGTTAAGAACTACTGTTCTAGGCTTTGGCTAACACTACTATGTACTTTCAGCATCAAGTTCTGGAAGCAAAGTATACCTTTCAGAATTCTTCACCAATTAATGACAACGATAAACATAATGAAGCATAGCAAAACTAAATCTAGTTCAACACTGTTAAGAGAGAGGTAAAGAAAATTCCCTCCTTCCTGGCAAAGGAAAGTACACAGGCATTTTACATTGTTCCTTTTGACAAACCTAGTTCATGAACAATTGCTTCTCTATGTAGCATTCTGCTTTTGCTTTTCTTCTGTTAGAGTAGAAAAGTTCATTTTTCCATGACTACTTTAAATGGTTTCATTTTGGTTTTTTATACTAAATTTTGTAACTTTTCAGGTATGGCCCTGCTCTGCAAGCTAAGTAGAATACAGCGAAAAAGTAAAACAAAATGTAGTTTGACCTAAATGTGAGAGGAAGCAGGAAAAATGACTTTGAGAATTCCTGAAATGAATAAAAGCAGTTATATTAAAAAGCTCAGGGCCGGGTGCGGTGGCTCAACACCTGTAACCCTAGCACTCTGGGAGGCCGAGG
>NW_012135525.1:1546833-1547181 GCF_000956105.1 Propithecus coquereli
CTACTTAGGAGGCTAAGGCAGGAGGATGCCTTGGGCCCAGGAGTTCGAGGTTGCAGTGAGCTGTGATGGTGCCACTAAACTCTAGCCTCGGCGGGAGGCGGGGCGGGGCGGGGAGACCCTGTCTCAAGAAAAAATTTATGGAAAAAACAATAATAGTAACAAAATTAAATAAGCTTTTCTTTTCTTCCAACTGTTAGTATTTTATCTGTCCCAATTTTCTTTTTCTGAATATAGCTTTAAAACCCCTTTATGATGAGTTGCTGTCTTCTCCTAATCCTCTTTATTTCTCCTTTCTGAAAAGGTGACCAGTCAGTAAAACAAGTTAAAAACATATAAATTTATTATTCC
>NW_012135525.1:1547577-1553318 GCF_000956105.1 Propithecus coquereli
GCTTGAGCCCAGGAGTTTGAGGTTGCTGTGAGCTAGGCTGACACCGAGGCACTCACTCTAGCCCTGGCAAAAGAGTGAGACTGTCTCAAAAAAAAAAAAAAGCTCAGAAAACCAGTGGTCAAGTGGCCAATTGAGGGATCCCCAGGGAAAAAGTAACTGTTACCAAAGCTATAAAACGCTACTAAATTCACAGGAGTCCTAAAAAGAAGTTCATTTCCCCAGACTAGTTACAGGCTCTCTGACACTTTGAAGGAAACGACCCTGGAAGAAATCTTTATTACCCATGAAGAGTTTGAAGAGTCTAATCATGAAATTTTCCTCTCTCTGCAGAGATGAACTTTTAAGGCTTCTGGACATCATTAATGGGACTCAACGTTTTTCTTTCCCAGTTAGACGTGGTGGGACTCTGGATATTTCATGCCTTCAGAGGGAGATGTCTTCAGTGAAACTGATCTGATTTAAGAAAACCTGGGCTGTGTGGTGGCTCACACCTCAAATCCCAGCAGTCTGGGAAGCTAAGGCAGGAGGAGCACTTGAAGCTAGTAATTCAAGACCATCCTAGGCAATATAGCAAGACCCTGTCTCTACAAAAAATAAAATAAAACCTAGAGCTTTAGTGGGGAGGGTCTCTGTTTAAAGGAAATGTATTTCAAAGTATTGTTAGTGATTATTGACCTGAGATTAGGTTAGTGTGTTTGTTTTCTGTGTATTTTTTGAGACAGTCTCACTCTGTCACCTGGGCCAGAGTACTGTGGCATCAGCCTAGCTCACAGCAAGCTAGGCTCAAGCTCAGACTCCTGGGCTTAAGCGATCCTCCTGCCTCAGCCTGCAAGTAGCTAGGACTACAAATGCCCACCACCACACCTGGCTAATTTTTTTTCTATTTTTAGTTGGGGTGGAGTCTCATTCTTGCTTAGGCTGGTTTCAAACTCCTGAGCTCAAGTGATCCTCCTGCCTCCCAGAGTGCTAGGATTACACACATGAGCCACCTTGCCTGGCCATCTCTGTATTTTTTTAGAGTATAGCTTTTAATTGTCCCACAACATGTTAGAAGGGAAGAAAATCAATTTTAAGTGAATTATAATTTTTTTGTAATTGAAAGAAAACACTTTAGTGCCAGAGTCTTCAGTTATTTGAAGAAATTCTCTCTTCCATTTATCTTTTTACTTTGTAAATCACTATTTTGATATTTCATGGCTGTCAAAATATTGGCATAAATTATCAGTACTTACAGAAATATGGCTGAAACTTTGATATCTTTGGTATTACCTTACTATGTGTATTTTAATTTTTTAATTTATTTTAAATTAATTTTTTTCTTTCTTTTTTTTTTTCCCCCTGAGACAGAGTCTTGCTCTGTTTCCTGAGCTAGAGTATAGTGGCATCATCGTAGCTCACTGCAGCCTCAAATTCCTGAACTCAAGTGATCTTCCCGCCTTAGCCTCCTAAAGTAGTGGCACTATAGGAACATGCCACCACAACTGGCTAATTTTTAAATTTTTTATAGAGAAGGGGTCTCGCTATTTTACTCAGGCTGATTCAAACTCCTGGCTTCGAGTGATCCTCCCACCTTGGCCTCCCAAAGTCCTAGGGTTAAAGGTTTGGGCTACTGTGCCCAGCCTATTTATTTTTGAAATGGGGTCTTGCCATGTTGCCCAGGCTGGGCTGAAGCAGTCCTCCCACCTCTGCCTCCTAAGTAGCTAGGATTACAGCACCACCACATCTGGGCCTTACTGTGTTTTAAATCTAAATACTAAGTGTAGGTGATCATTATCACCTAAGTGCATTAATTTTTAAATACCTACAAATAGCGACTGTATATCATATACTTAATGGAAATTGTGAATCCTATTTGTTCATTGAAAAATTCAGCTTCCAGATTGTTGTCTACATCATCAAGAGTTTTTTCAAACGAGGAGGTAATGGGGAAATAATTGTAGAGCCTTCTTGATTTGTACTGTACAAGAAACAGATGTTTGCCAGATGGAAATGAACAAAACCAGTAAAGAAATCTATGTCTTATTCAGGTTTCCAAGAGTGTAAACAATGAAATGATTAGGAAAAATTGGAAAATATATTTTAATACTTGTTTTAGACTGAAAAAGGCCAGGAAATCAGTTATATGCACACATAATGTCATGTGTCTTACTCTCTGAGGATGGTATGCTTGACAGGACTCCTGACTGAAGGCAGTTTATTTTAGCTTAACTTCAGTTTTTTCTGTGATTTTATGACTATTACCATTATAACACATGCTTTGCATTTATTGCTGCCTTGATTTAATTGTGTACTGTTATTCTCACAAAATTACACTTGCTTTTTTATTACTAAGAAATAAAGGATCTATAGATCACAGAGATCCCATGCCACACAAGCCTTCTGTGTAGTTTTATTTCTGTCAAGTGAAATAGACAACCTAGTTAACTTTATTTTGAAATGGGAGATGTTACTTTTTACTTTTAATTTTGCCACCTTATGTGAATAATATATGAACATTCAGCATTTCTTCTCTTATACTCTCCTTCCTGGTAAAGGAATTGGGAAAGGAAAGTACACTGGTATTTTACATTGACCCTGTTGACAAACCTTTTATATATGGTATGTAAAAGAGAGTAGTAATATTGTTTTTATATATGCACGGGTAGTAATGGTGTTTATGGTAAGTTTGGTTTAATCTTGTTTATCTGTATTTTGCTTTTCAACATTAAATAGCTTGAACAAGACAATGTTAGAATCTTAGAATCGGAAAGAATCTTTAATATTTTACAAACCACCCCCTGCCAAAGCGAGAAATGAGATTCGTTAGTGACAGACTTGTCAAGTTTTATTCATATTCTTCTTAATTGCTTCTAGAGATAGGAAGCTCACTAGTTCCTGTGTAAGTTTGCTTTGGTTTGGTAGGGTTTAATTATTAGAATTTGATTCATTCCTTGTGGTGATAAAATTGGCGTTCCTGGATATTTTACTTATTAATCTTCTTCCTTTCCATAGTTACTCTAACCCTCTAAAATAATTGTACACAATTACTGTTTTTCCCTCTCTTCCTCTTCAGGCAAAACATCTCCATTCTTTCAAATCATCCTAATAGTCCGTGATTTTTAAATGCCTTTGACACATCTCAGTTTGTAATTATTCCTTTTATATTATCATGCCCAAAATTAAACAAGATATTCAGAGATTTTATGACCAATGTGAAATGTAAAGGGACTGTTACCTCCCTTCTTTTGGGTACTTTGTGTGTTTATTAGTAAATTGAAATTTTAATTTGTTTTCCCCTCAATCCCCCACCCTGACTTTTTAAGCTTTTTAAGTACGTAACCTGTGTTGACTTAGTGTCTTCAAACCCTCCAAAACTCTTTCACATGAATTTCTAGGAAACTAGCACTCCCTTACATTTATATAGTTGGAGTTTTTAAGCTGAAATGTAGGTCATATCTTTTCATTATTAAGTTTTGGGGTTAATCCTTATTCCAGCATTTTTTTTTTATTTGTATTTCAACGGATACAAATCCAGCTCTTCTTGATCATTCTAAGATCTAGGTCTTGGCTGGGTGTGGTGGCTCACGCCTGTAATCCTAGCACTCTGGGAAGTCGAGGCAGGAGGATAGCTTGAGCTCAGGAGTTCGAGACCAGCCTGAGCAAGAGGGAGACCTCATCTCTACTAAAAATAGAAAAAGTTAGCTGGGCATGGTGGTGCGTGCCTGTAGTCCCAGCTACTCAGGAGGCTGAAGGCAGGAGGATCGCTTTGAGGTTGCTGTGAGCTAGGCTGATACTACAGCACTCGCCCAGGCAACAGAGTGAGACTCTGTCTCAATCAGTCAATCAATTGATCTAAATAAATAAATAAAATAAAGGTCTAGATTATGTTTTTTTATAAGATATATTTTTTTAATCATGCTTTTCTTAAATTTTTTTTTTGAGACAGGGTCTCACTCTGTCGCCCAGGCTGGAGTCCAGCGGCTCACTGCAACCGCAAACTCCTGGGCTAAAGTGATCCTCCTCCTGCCTCAGCCTCCCGAGTACCTGGAACTACAGGTTTGAGCCACCATGCCTGGATAATTTTTTCTATTTTCGGTAGAAATGGGGTCTCACTCTTGCTTAGGCTGGTCTCGAACTCCTGACCTCAACCTGTCCTTCTTCCTCAGCCTCCCAGAGTGCTTGCTGGAATTACAGGCTTGAGCCACCAAGTCCAGCCCCTTCTATTATTTGTTAATTTGAAAATAAAGATAGCTTTCAAGTGATAAGGAATGTGTGAGACCAAAGGTGAAGGAATAGCACATCACAGGTTAATAACAGTACTATTACTATGAATTAGTACTCTTTAATCAGCTGCAGATACATCTGGAACTATCATCTGGCTCTTGTTTCATTGACTTACCTATTGCAGGTTGTCAAAAGTTTTGTTAAGTCAAATTCCCTATATTTTAGTTTCAAATCTTTCAAATCCGATAACCTTTGTTTTTATTAAAAGGCAAATTACTACCAATGAATATATTTTGCTCTTCTGATCAATGTGTATTTTTTTATTTTCTTTATACTAATTATCCATTGTTGGGGCTCAGCACATCACCCCAAAATATGACTGTAGAAGGCCAGAATGTGCCATCCCAAAAATATACTTCTTTGGCTTGTTTTGAGATGGTTATTCTGAAAAAACTTCAGACACAGGAGTAGTTTTGAAAAGCTGTCCGTTTGTAAAAGCAATTTACAACTATAAGGGAAATCTACATTAGTAGAAGTATCTATATCAGGAAAAGGGTTGCTCCAGATAATTTTTATTATATGAGAGACTTTTTATCTGTATAACAAGACTATCTTTATCTATCATATTGCCCTCCTGTAATTTGTATAGCCACCACCCACAGAAGTCCCAAACTGCTATTCCTTTCTGTAGCTCTAGATACGGTGTAAGCTTTAATCATCTGACTCTTCTTTGAGTCTCATACTTTGTGGGACTCCTGTGCTTACATACATCATTAAAATATGGTTTTTCTCGCATTAATCTTTCTTGTGTCAGTTTAATTTGTAGCCCAGCCAAGGAACCTAGAAGGGTAGAAGGAAGCCATTTTTCATTCTCCTCTACCATTTTGGAATTTTGTTGCAGTTCAAGTTTAGTAGCTTATAGTTTCTAAATTGGCCCTTTCCTCCTTTATAAATGTAAGTACCTATCTTTAACATCTTGGCAATGCCATGCTTTTTTTCTAAGACTACCAATAATGGCTCTGAGCTTATGTCTACCAATTTAGTATTCTAACATGTAATTTATTTTAACTTATCTAAATTTGCATCGATCCTTAATTATTAAAAGCATGAAGATGTTCATATTATTTGTAATAATAGAAAATTGAAAGTAGCTTAGGTATTCAAACTAAGAATAAATAATAAAACTCATGCTCATTTACTTAAGTATTTATTAAAGTTACTTAAAATGATGGCAATGTAAGGACATGAAAAGATATTAAGTAAATGAGCAACTTACTGTTTATATGTACCCTGGACCTTGGTAGAACTAATATGCTTTCGGGGGGAAAAAAAAGGCTGAAAATGCATTTAAATAGTTAACTGGCTAGGTTCTGGGTAAGACTATGGGATCCTTTTCATGTATTTGTTTTGTTTTCCAAATTATCTCCAATATAATTATGTTTAACGAAAACTATTACTATATTTCTGGAAAGAGAAAGGATCCTTTACCTATCCCTTAGTGTATAGGTTATTTTTTAATCTTTAGCTTATACTTTTTA
>NW_012135525.1:1554328-1585020 GCF_000956105.1 Propithecus coquereli
GGGGTCTCACTCTTGCTCAGGCTGGTCTCGAACTCCTGAGCTCAAACAATCCACCTGCCTCGGCCTCCCACAGTGCTAGGATTACAGGCGTGAGCCACCCGCGCCTGGCTGTAAACAAGATTTTTGACATGAAAAGTCACTTAAACCCTCTGAGTCTACTTTTTCCCTTCCCTCCCCTCTCCTCCCTTCCCCTCCCCCCTTCTTCCCTCTTTCTCCCCTTCTTTTTTTGTAAACACAGGAGAAAGCTGGAATCTGAGTCCACTTCTTCATCTGTAAAAACGAGATGAGATTATTCATCTCCATAGTTTCATTTCCATTTTTAACAGCCTGGTTTTTTTGTATTCAGTTTTTCCATTTTTTTAAAACCCCTCTGATTTGAAAATCCAGCTGCATCTTATATTAAATATTCCTATATTTATCTGGGTCAGTTTTGAGATTTTCTAAATTATCCATTGATGACTGTGTCTTCAGTGCCTCAGTATCCCACCGTTAGATTGTTTGGAGCATTGAAATATGTTATAATGTCTGTTAGAGCTAGTTCTTTTATTTTTTTTTTCTATTTTCTGTCTTTTATTGTTTGAGAACTTTCCTGGTTATTTTTGCTTATTTTTATATATGAACTTCAAAATTGCTTTTAGTTTCTAAATCTTATTAGTATTTTTATCAGAGTCTAATTGGAGTTATAGAATAACTTATGGAAAATTACATTTTTATGATCAGTAAAGGCTTAAGGAAAAATATTAGGTATTCAGAATATTATATGAGCAAGGGAAACAAATCATCAAATATGATTATGGTATTAATGAAATCTACTTCATTTATGATATGTATGTACGTATGTATGAATGAATGAGACAAGGTCTCCCTCTGTCGCTCAGGCGGGAGTGCAGTAGCACAATCACACCTCACTGTAACCTTGAACTCCAAGGCTCAATCAGAGATACCTATTTCTGAAGTAGTGATATTACTGATTCTAGTGGTTATGAAAGGAAGCGTGAGTAACTTTGCAAACAAGTTTAAACATTTAATTCTAGTCATATTTGGCTTCATGTGGTAAGAGATACAAATTTGACTATGTCCTAATAACAGTATCAACTACAGATTTGAAGAAGGTGAAAATTCAGGTCTGATACACAGTTTGGATTATTTATGAGAAAAAAATTGGTTATCTTAATGGCACAAGGTACAAAGTTGTAGAGAAGGAAGAGTAAGTAAAACCTTAATGTTAGGAGGAAGGAAGATTAATCAGGGTGATTCTAAAAAGTCATAGGGATGACAAACTTACAGGACTACTCTAGGGTTATGGTATGTACCTTATTAGTTTTCAGAAAGTCTAGAAGGAGAAGATGAAAAAGGACAATGAATTCAGCCATAATGCTATTGAAAATACAGAGACTGTTGGTGGAGAATGTTTTTTTTATTTTTATTTTTTAGAATTCTCAGCAGTGGTGTTTTTCTTCTTTCTTTCTTTCTTTCTCTTTTTTCTTTTCTTTTCTTTCTTTCTCTCCCCGCCCCCCTCCCTTTTATTTTTGTTAGAGACAGTCTCCTTCTGTCTTCGTGGCTAGGGTGCAGTGGCGTGATCATAGCTCACTGCATCCTCAAACTCCTGAGCTCAAGTGATCCTCCTCTCTCAGCCTCCTAGTAGCTGGAACTACAGGTGTGTGCCACTACACCTGGCTAATTTTTTCTGTTTTTAGTAGAATCGGGTCTGGCTCTTGCTCAGGCTGGTCTAGAACTCCTGAGTTCAAGAGATCCTCCCTCCTTGGCCTCCCAGAGTGCTAGAATTACAGGCATGGGCCACTGTGCCTGACCAACAGTGGTTTTTCTTAGCGCAACTATATGTTGTTAAAATCTGACGTGATACATGTAAAGGTAAAAAATGGATACATTCTGTTTGCCCTCCCTTCTCTTAATGACTGGGGCAGTTATCAAGGATATAATGAAAAAAGGAGGGAAAGGGGTATTCTCCAGCTATAAATTTAGTTCCTAAGAGGGTTGTAATTTTGTATTTATTTGTATGATTACTCTGTTAATTTCTCTTTTCTTCTAAAAGACTATAAAATGTGCTAGGGTAAGAATTTGGTTGTCTTTTCCTCACCGTTGCATACCCAGGGCCAGTCATGGTGCCTTGCACATAAAAGGCATTCCAGACATATTGGTTGGTTGAACGTGCTACATGCTTGGGGGATGTAGGAAAATTTAAAAAGTCAGTGAGATGAGGTTCATATCTTCTTGAAATCCTTGTAGAACTCATAGACTTCTGAAGGTATAAAACTATACTGTGTACAACCTTTGCATTGCATGGAAGATCTGAATAGAGTCATTAATGTGGAAAACTTAATTATTTGGACATTACCATGATGCAGGAGTTATATGTTTGATTATATATTTTCATAGATTTATAAAACAATAGGGCATATTGAAAAATATTTTCATCAATTCAGTCAGCTTTCATATAAAGCTGTCTCAAAGTTGAATTCCTCTAGCTATTATTGTTCACTTTTTTTTAACCTACCCATATATCTAAAAAATATTGATAATGCTAGGTCATTGAACATGCAAGAGTTTTTTGGGTTTTTTTGTAAGTCTGTATAATTGAAACAATCCACTGGTTTGTTTAGGCTTCCATATATATTAAGATGAGAGATTTATTCTTTTCATGGCCCAAGATAAATGGAACCAAAATTCCAGTTTAACTCTTAATTGTACATAAAAGGTTCTCACATTATTGTAAGGAACAGATTTTCTTCAGATAGGCATACAGTGTTGCCTTGCTTTTAGCCTCTGTTTACTTTCTGACCTTTGTTGATTTATTCAGCTTGTAACCTAGAAACCAGCTAAAAAGGAAGGAAGTTAGAGATGTGTATTTCTGGGCAGTAACTAGAGTAGTTTCCTCTTCCCCTTGCCTGGTTTAGCAGCCAATAAAAGCCTTTTACTCCACCTCCCAACAACAAAAAAGATTTCTTAACAGAAACTCTTCACCTTTTTTCCTTAATCCAGTAAGGAAGGTATAAGCCATATAAACAGCCAATTTAGAGGACTAAAATGTTGGTCTTCTCAAATTGGTGCTTTTTACTCTGTGAAAGATGGGATCTACCTTCCTAATGAATTGTAAGAACAGGAGAGAGTTACGGAGACTTGATGTAAAACCTAGCAATTTATGCTTATTACCAAGTGGGTTCTCAATGTTGTTATTCATTGTTTTTGTTTGTATTAGAAATTTACTAGAGTACCAGGCCGAAATCACATTAATATATTTATAAAAATATCAGTCAAGCCTACTTTAAATATTTAAAAGATATCCATTATTATCAACTAGTTGTAACTCCCTGCATCTTTCCTTTGCATCAAGAATTGACTATAGTATTTCTACATAACAGTGGAGAAGTGTCTTGTTTTAATTCAACCATGATGTAGTGTGAAATACTGTTTTAAAATGAATGTTTGGTTTTTCGGTATTGATGTTAATTACATTTTTATTGTAAAAATGGTGCAGTCTAGCTTACTAGGAATGTATGACTACTGAGGAAATTGTATTGTTAGCTAAGTATAGTTCTATGTGCTATTTTATTCTATAGCAAACTAATAGTACTTGAGCAAAGACAGCTGTTTTTAAATTTATGTCATATACAAACTGGTCAAACCTGAGTTTATGCAAGATTGTAAGATGAATCCTGTGAAATAATAGGCTCATTCTCTAATGTACAATAAGTTAGAGAAATGTATGAAAGTACTTAAAATTTGATAGTTTATAATATCAAACTATATCAAGTATTTGATGTTTCCTTGTTGTTTAGACCTCAGAATAAGGCTTCCATATTTACCCAGTTTTTTTAGTAACTTATATGATGACATTGTGAGTTCTTTTATTTCCATATGTTTTTATTTTATGCCTAAGTGATTAATTATGAAAGAATTATTGGGATATGTGTGATTTAATATACACTTCACAGCATTATTAAAAACACTTAGTTCTAAAGTTACATTTTAGCATCATCAGGTTCTATGAAATAAAATGTTATATTTTAGCACCACCCATGTTCTTCAAAGTAAAGCCATATTTTACTCACAGCTGAAGGCTAATCATTGCCCATCTCTTTTCATTTTTATTTTTTTATTTTTTTTTTTTTTTGAGACAGAGTCTGGCTCTGTTGCCCGAGCTAAAGTGCCATGGTGTCAGCCTAGCTCACAGCAACCTCAGACTCCTGGGCTCAAGAGATCCTCCCGCCTCAGCCTCCTGAGTAGCTGGGACAATAGGCGTACGCCACTACACCTGGCTAATTTTTTCTATTTTTAATAGACACGGGGTCTCACTCTTGCTCAGGCTGGTCTCGAACTCCTGAGTTCAAAGGATCCGCCCGCCTCAGCTTCCCAGAGTGCTAGGATTACAGGCGTGAGCCACCATGCCTGGCCTCCTTTCATTTTTTAAAACAAAAGATTTTATAAGTGCATGTCCATCAGATACTAAATTGAAAGTATCTTCTTTTCTATAGTTAACCTGATAATTTCTGTGAAATGAAAGTGATACATCTTGAATAGGTATAAAGGAAATATGTATGTAGTATTAAAAAGTATGAATTTTTAGGTTTACTGAAATTGAGATATCTACATGGGGACAAATTTATAATAAAAGACTGTTTACATCATTAAAAAACAGGTATTATGAAGGCGATACATGTAACCAAAAATATTTGTACCTCTGTAATATTTTTAAATTTAAAAAAAGTTTCATCAATCTGGGAATATTATGTTATAACATGTAGGTGGACAAAAAAAAGATGAAATATTTTCTTGTATTTACAGGTATAATTTCAAAGTTTCAATGCATGGTATTATACATATTTCCTCTATTTCTTCACATAATCTCTACAATATAAGTGAAAACATTTCGATTAATTTTAATACAGAAGCACAGTTGACTGAACATATGGCCGACTTGCCTTTTCTAAGTTAGTGAAATTGGCAAATTTTACTGAGTGATCTAAAGGGTAAAATTTAATTATACTGACAAATTAGTAGATACAACCTGATACTTAGCATACAGCCACAAATTTATATTAAATAGTTCCTATCTCTGCTCTTTGATTTGTTGGAGTAGTTGAAGTTAGCCTTAATATCATCATGAAAGCCTATACTGTAAAATGAGAAATTGGAGCATCCCTGTGCAGTAGAAATAAGTGAGCCATGGGTGTGATTTTCAATTTTTCAGTATTTACAGGAAAAATTTTAAAGTAGGTGGATTTATTTTACTGTATTTTATTTAACCCAATTATCCAAAATTTAATTTCAAAGATAAAATAAAATTTTTTTTAGATACTTGATGATCTTTTTTCATATTCGGTATTTTAGACATATAGCAGACATGTCAATTCACATTAACCACATTTCAGGTGTTCAGTAGCCACATAGGGTTAGTCACTATCATATTGAACAACAGAACTCTAGAATTTAGATAAAAGAGAATATATTAGATAACACATAAGAAAAATATATTTTATGCTTTCAGATTATAAGTCTTTATCTGACAGCTATCTAGATTAAATTTTTGTTACAAAGAATGAAAATATTTCAGTATTTTTAAATCTGCCAAGATAAGTGTTACCAGTTTGTTGTTCTTTTGAGTAAAGTATCTCTGAGGTTATTGGCTATGTTGTTTGATTTCACTTAGACTGTTACACTAAAAATATTTTAAATTGATTTTTTTCTGAGTTTTTTTGTATTTTAAGGTGAAATGATTAAACTAAAAAATAAATCCTTCCTTGAAAACACACTGAAAATATTTTTGATGGTTTAAAGTTATGCTTTATTTTTGCCAACTTGAGAGATATTTACATATTATTTCTTTTTTGCACTTTCTCACCTTGTTGAATCTGGAAAGCAAAACTTTGTATTTGCATTTGCTTTATGGAGGAGACAGTAAACTTGAGCTCTCAGTCTCGCCACTAGTCTGTCTTTGTCTGTTGTTAAAATTATGAGCCAGTCTCTATGGCCGCAGCCAAATGAGTAATCACCAGTAATGTGACTCGTGCTGGAAGTGACTCCATCAGCACCTGTGACGGGGGATTAGTTACAGTTTACAGAGCACCGCCTCTTCCCTTCTCTCAGTGTGCCCTCAGCCAAGTACTCGTTCTCATTTGGGTGTCTGCACTGTTGGAAGCTACTGCAGTGTGTTTCCACGCAGACAGAGTACAGTGGGAAAGGCTTTCTCTAGCTGATGGATGGCTGTTCTCTTTATTTGGAGTATCTTACTGGTTATGTAAGCGACCTCGGGAGAAATTATCCTGACCCAGATCGGAGGATGCAGTAGTGCTTCAGCTGCAGGATTTCTTAGTCGTTAACACCACAGTGCTGATGACAAAGAGCGAGTTGTAATCCTCATCTCTGCCAGGGCTGAGCCAGAGCAGACAGAAAATCGTCATTTGCTCGTCGGAGACTTGTTAGGTTACAGCTTCTGCTTCGTTCTGTGGTCTTGGCTTTTCTTCCTATACAATGACGCCGCTGCAAGTGAGCTCAGAAATGCTTGGTTTGAGAGCCATTTGCCTGTGATTTTTGAAGACTAAAGAAGTATTTATGCTAGATGAAACAAATACTGCTGAAGAACAAAGTGGAAATTTCAGCTATACTTATTGACCTTTAAAGCCTTGTCATGGATTTCTGAGATTTAAAGATACTTTAAAATTCTCAAGAACAAAGTACGGTTTGTATTTTTCTGCTTCCTTTTTCTTTTGTCTTAATTTACATTTGGTTTTGCTTCTCAGCCTTACGAATTAAGGTCACTGCCTTTTATAGATCTAGTCTCAGTGTTCTAGTTTTAAGAATTTTTAACTATTTTGTTTGTTTAGAAAGGTGTTTATTGTGTTTGTAGTAATTTAATAACACTGTAAAAAGATTAATTTGAAAACTAGAGTTTTATTGTTTAAAGTATTATGGCAGAAGTGTTTCAAATTAGGATTTTTTAGACTGTAATGTTTCAAGGGAATTGGGGATATTTGTTTTGTAAGGTTTATTTTGTGGTGTATTCCCTTCCCCACCCCCAACTTGTTTTCTAACATTATCGTGTTTTTCGATAGACCTGCTTGGGTGGGAATTTGGACTTTGTTCTTTCAAGTCACTCCAGTCTTTTTTTTTTTTGGTAGACTAAACCTTGACTTCTAATGTTGCTTAGATTGTTTTTTTGCTTCGGTATTTACCCTTGGTGAGATTTATATCAGTATTTTTGTAGTTAATGAACCTGATTTTTTTTTTTAACTTGAAAAAGGAATCGTTAACTGTAGATTGTTAGAAACTCAGACGGCAGGCATTAAGCTCCATGAATTTCCTGTTAAATGTTAAATAGTGAGCTTTAACATGGTTTGTTTGAGCAGCTGAGTTGTGTTTGAGAGCTGTAGCTGATTTATTTTAAAAATGTTTTTCGGGAGGGCTCATCTGTTCGCCTCTTCCTCATGTGAATGGAATGTGGTGCAGCATGGAGCCCCAAACAGGATACAGTTGTTCTAAGCATTCTTCCTATAGCTTGGTAGGCCCTACTAGAAATGCAAGCTCTCGACTATACTTATTTTGGCTTTAGACTATTTTTAAAGTATGGTTAATACTGACAAATGACCTTTAAAAAAGGTCCATTAGTAAAATTGAAAAAGTGTTTTGTTTCAACTAAATATTCAATTTTAAGTTAATTTTCATTTGGATTTTTAAAGGCTTTTTCAGCATTTGAATAATAGTCTTTTGTGATTAGGGCCATATTATACTGTGACTTTCATCAGATGGTAGGCTCATTGCTTCCCCTTAGGCTGTGGAAGTTCCTCATAGAAAGATGTATCTTTAGAGTCTTGAATTACTTAGTTATGCATGAGTTCTAGTTTCTTTACATTCCAGTGCACCTAGACCCATGAAATACTTACTTACAGATTTATCATAAAAGCTGTAGGATCCATTTGATTTTATTTAAACATGTATATTTTTATTCTTAAACTAATGTCAGTTTGAAATATGTTAGACATGGATACAAAAATCAACAATGGTTACATTGTTGATTGCTACTTTAAAAAATCAGGGTGTATTTTAACATCTTTTCATGTCTTATTTACCTTTAATTTTTTTCTTAAAGTAGGAACAGTGACATATTCAGTTGCTCAATTTAATACATATTGAAACATTTCTTTAACAAGTACTATAAAAGTATTAGTGGTTTTTTCTTGTTATTTAAGAAGCATGACATACTTTGGCCCTCCATTTGCAGATTATTATAACTATTCGTGTATCAGAAATATATCCTTGTTCTTAAGAGAACTTAACGTTGTAAGTTAGTCTTTTTTATATTTCCAGTAGCCAAATTTTACTTGGATTTTAATTAGATATCTTTAGATATGAGAAATGTTTTAAAAATTTTAACCTAGAAATCTTTTTTCCTAATTAACTCAGAGTAATTTAAATTATATGCTGGCCTGTTGAAATTTACCCTTAGAACTCTGACCTACCTTGAAAAGGAGAGTTCTGAGAGGTTCTCTTCAGAAGAATGTTTTTCATAGTATAAAATGATTTGGTCTCGTAGGAAATGCAAACCACCTGTATTATTTGCGTAAGAAAGAGGCACTCAAGATAGGCGTTTACTTCGTTTTCAAATCATGCTTAATTGAATTGTATCTGTAGCCACTCACATAATACCTTTTGTGGACCTTTTTAGTTAACCTTCATGGATTGACCTGACTTGGTACTGTTTGAAAAGAAAAAGAACATTTGATAATGTTCAAGGATTAAAAGTCCTCTTGAGAACGTGCCAGTGTTTTTTAGTTTACTAAAAAACTAAACTGACAGATTTAATATGAAAAAACACTTTTTCATAGTAGAGATTAGCTGAATTAATATCTCTCTTTTTATGTTACATATTTCATGTCAATTGATCACATGGTGGTCGACATTTTTTAAGTCTAAAATAAATGTTCTTGGATTTTTTTACAAACTTTTAGTCACTTTTTGAGTAAAATAATGAAGGACTTTATGAAATGATGTTTTAGGAATTTTATCTTGGCAAATGAAAAATGTTAGATGACAGCATTAGAAGAAGAAAGCTAAATAATGTGGAAATTTTTTTCTACTTTGAAAATATAATTTCTCACCCAAATAAAAATACTTTTGATAAATATGTAGCACTTAAAAGGTTAGCTTAGGACATGGGAGGATGTGACTGTGATTAGATTTTCTCATCTTAAATATTGAAAGTTAGTGGGGATAGAGTTTTCTCATGTTATTTCAATTAAGATGATTGTAAGTTCATGGATAGTGTAGAAATGAAGCATGCTTAAAATATTTATTTTCATGTAATTTTAGCTATTCAAAACATTGTTACAGACTTCAGTGAATCAAACTTAAATTCTTTTAGATGTTTCTTAAATATAGAAATTAACTACTTAAGAACCACTCCAAACTGAAGATCTTTAAGTTTTTCCCCCGGAGTATATTTATTAGTTGTGATTAACAAGATGCCTTTTTTTTTTTTTTAAGTCATAGAAGGGGGAAACACAATGGCTTTGGAACTCCTGGGGATTTTTACTGTCCATGCCAAAAGCTTTGTTTTGTATCCAAATGGTCACAAAGTTGCCTTGTAGCTAGAAAGATTTCTTCATGTGATATAGGTAATTTAGAAGCTGAGTTGATTGTTAATTCCATTTTCCAAACTTTGATTCTTTTATTGTAAAGCTACTAAATATTTAAGATGGTAGAATTTTGTTTTCAATTAAACGTTTTTAGAACATTACCATGTATACAAGACACGTGGTTTTTATTCAAGCTTCATCTACCTTGAAAGTGAATGTGATAGTCATAAAAAATGTATACATGGTATTCCTATTTCCTTCAGTCCTCTTCCCCTGCTTCCCTCACTTCCATCCCCACCCCAACATATGAGTAAAATCCTTTACGTAAATGATGAGTTTTCCTTTAAAAAAAAAAAAAATCAAATGACCTTGAATTCACTAAAAAAAAAAAAAAAAAAAAAAAAAAAAAAACGTAGTGGAGATAGGGAGACACTTGACTGTGAGGTAGGTTTTGTGTAGTGCTTCTTACCAATCAATGTCTTGCTACTCCCTTCCTCCATGCTGCTCTCACTGAAGCAGCTGGATTTTTATTTGTGCTTGGTGCAGGGGCGGGGGTAGGGAGTACAGGGGTGGAGTTAAAAGACCAGATGCTTCCTGAACATTTAAAATCCTGCTTAATGTGAATGAGCTAGGCAAAAATGAGCTAGTACGTTGAAATAATAATTACTCTCTTTTATAAAGAACACTTATAGTTTTAAAAAAAAGTGTGTGAATATGCTCTCCAACCCAGTTTACAATCTTTCAGAAGCAATTTCTCTTTTTATCTTAAGCAGAAATTTTATACACATGTATATTTGATTATATCCCTTTTTAAAAATAAATTGGACTGGAGCTTAATATACCCGAATTATTTTATATACCATATAGATCTACATCAATCCTTTTTAATAAATATAAAATATACTATTGTATGGATAAAAGCATTAGATTATAATGAAAACTGGTGTTAATTGGTGTCCTCAGACCATTGTGATAATGACACTAATACATTATATCAATGTATACTCTCTCACATTTTGAGGGATACAAACCAGAAAATAACCGTTGAAATTTATTTTGTTTTTTCTCTTGACAGACTTTCAAACCCTTGGTGGGAAAAAATATACCCAATTCAATCACTGCAGTAGAATTCCTTGTAGATAAACAACTGGATTTTTTAACTGAAGATAGTGCCTTTCAGCCCTACCAGGTAAGAAATTTTAGATAACCTAAAAGTTAACTGTTCACATTAAACTTCATTAATATTCAGATATTGATTCTTTTTCAATATGAAGTTTCAGCTAACATCTAGTTATGCAAGGAACCCAATGCATTTAATAGATTTTGATTGTAGGATAAATTATTCATTTATTCAGTCAAATATATACTGAGAATCTACTGTGAGCCAGGCAGCATTCTGTCACTAGAAATAACTGAAGTGACCAAAATAAAGTCTCTAAATATTCATTGTTAGAAAATAACTGGTTAGGTATTAATATTAATTATATTTGTCTCCAACTGTGTAGGTCAAGAATTGGGTCAATTAATTAAATGACATTAGAGTTTACTATATGTATATTAGTTTAGCATAATGGTTTATTTTGTTTTTAAGGGGAAATTTCCTTTAGATTGTCATTAATTGAATAATTCTGTATATAAATTTCAGTTCTTCATTGTTGCAATTTAAATACAAATATATTAAATACAAATATATTTAATTGGAAAAACATTTTCCCATAGATTTAAATCTAAATAATGTGGGACAACTCATAAAAAAGTATTAAGTAAATGATTTTTAAATTTCTAGTGAATATATCAGTTAATTTTTTAAAGTATAAATAAAAACTCACAGAAGTTTGTCTTCTTTGACTTTAGATTGAATATAATCTATATATGGTAGGTTTCTTTTTACTCAGATGTTTAATATAATACAGTAATTGTATTGAGGATAAGTGAATTAGTTTAACTTTTTCTTTCAGATAGAGTAATAAGTTAATACTCCTATTTCATTTCAGAGTAGTTGCTGTTTCTCAGAAAATAAAATGTAGAGCCATTGTTTCCATGGAAAGAAAAGGTCTTGTGTTAATTACCAGTGATTTCTTGTACATGGAATTATAATACTTAGGGAATTAGAGTAGTTCTATTAGGTCCACCAAAATTAGATGAAACTTCCTTTAGTGTAAATGTTATTTTCTATTTTGAAGTCTACATCAAGGTGTTTTTGTCTTTTCATGTTATTTTTCTTATTTCTTTTAAAGGCCTAGTTTTTTGTACTGTTAGCTTTTGTTCTTTGTTTATAATATTTATAGCTAAAAACTCATAGCAAATCCCAGTTTAATATTGGAAGTGTTGGAACCTTTCCCTTGGGTTTCATTTTGTTTTTAATTGTGAATGCCATTGAGCTGACTGTAGACCTCTTTAGTATCATTTGTTTCATTTCTAACAGTCATGTAGAAGGAGTTAGAATAGGTAGGTGAAATCAAAGGAACTTCGATTTCTCAATGTTTTAATTCTGTGTTTGCATTATTAGCACATTGGAAGTTTCAGCTTAGATTTGATTTAGAGAAGTGAAATCATTATGTAGAAATTACTTTTAAACATAAATGCTTGCCAGGTGGCCTAAACCTACATGTTTTTTAAAATTATAAAGATTGAAAGAATCTGCAAACCCAAGGAAGGGGAGGGCGATTTCTAACATTTTTAAAAGTTTTTCTGATAATTTCTTCTTTCTATCAAAAATAAATGCATAAGAGCTAAAGTCTTATGTGGTCTGGTAAAATATGATTGTCTTTGTTAGTAAGCTGTTTAAACTGCTCTGCTAGTATATAAGCAAGTTGACCTCTGGCCTAGAAGGATACTATATTTTCCAGAGGTGAAGTGACTGACTTGACATTTTAACTATTTGTGTTTCCCCAAAAAAAAGGTGAATTCTCAGTTCTAAGAAGTCGGAAAGAATTAACCTAAGAGCACTTGACACTTGATTTAGGATCTAGCATACGTTAATTTTAGAATTTCTTAAGAGTTTTAGTAGTAAGTGATGGTTTATAACAGAGATTTTCTATATGCATTTTAATTTTTATTAGGGTTTTTTTTTTTTTTTTGAGACAGTCTCACTCTGTTGCCCGGGGTAGAGTGCCATGGCGTCAGCCTAGCTCACAGCAACCTCAAACTCCTGGGCTCAAGCAATCCTTCTGCCTCAGCCTCCCGGGTAGCTGAGACTACAGGCATATGCCACCATGCCCAGCTAATTTTTTCTATATATATTTTTAGTTGTCCGATTAATTTCTTTCTATTTTTAGTAGAGATGGGGTCTCGCTCTTGCTCAGGCTGGTTTCAAACTCCTGAGCTCAAACAATCCGCCCGCCTCAGCCTCCCAGAGTGCTAGGATTACAGGCGTGAGCCACCGGGCCTGGCCATTATTAGGGTTTTTAATCAGATTGAAAAATGTAAAAAATATTTTCTCTAGTATGTAAATATGATAGACATTTTAGCATTTTGAATGTAAATTTACTATAGAGACCTAAGAAGGCTCAGTCTATTTTAAAATTTACTTGTTTAAATGAATTTGTGAAATATAGACATTCTAGGAAGAGGAAAAATTTATAGAGTATGTAATGGCTTTGTCCTGGATTCCTTTTTTCTAACCAGTTAGTCTAAGCACTACGTTAAATTCCTTGGCATTTTAAACATGGCTGCTGTTAACTGGCATAGATTTTGTAAATAGTATCTTGACCTATCTTAACCTTAGGGTAACTCAATGTAAGTCAAAGGGAATTTGGGGACACTTGAACAAGCTTTTAATTTGGTCTCCCCATTTTTTTTCACTTCTTTAAATTTCATGAGGCAATTTCTTTTGAATCTGTATGCTAGTTATCCTTTATAAACTTTCTTAAGTAGGAGGGGGGAAATCTCTTCTTTAAAAATGGCCTTTTTATATATTTTTTTAGTCTAGAGTGATGAGTATACAAGTTTTACTTTTTAAATTCCCACAAATAATGCTTTGCTGTGAATCTAAGTAAATGTTTTGCAGTGGGAATTCCCATCCACCACCTTTCCCCTTGAGTTCTCATCATTTTATTCTGTATCAGTATGTTTTCTTTACTTTTCTTTACAATTGCATAGCCCCATGTTTTATTAAATCACAATGATAACGTATAAATACATTGTAAAGTAATGGTTAGGAAACAGATAACTCAGGATTAATGCAAGTCCTTTCACTCGTAGTTCATTGGTTTGAATCCTGTCCTTCTGTCTGAATGATTTCAATGTATTGAGTATCAGATGGCAAGTGTTAAGTTAGTTGATCTTGTCTGCTTCTTAGGTGACATATAGTTGGTTATTCTGGGGTGCAACCATTATAGATTATAGTTTTCAGTATTTTGGAAAGAAAATTGACTCAGGAGAAAATTGAACCAGCATTTTATAGAAAATATAATGGAGGCATATTAATTAGGTCACTGAAGCAACATGCCATGGTATTTTTAAGTGTTTTTTCCCTTCCCTGTGCACACAAATGAGTTTCTACTTCCTTCTTTTAGGTTTTCTGATCATGCCTGGCTGCAGTTAACTTTCTTTGAAGTAGAGGGGGAAGGGAAAAGGGAGAGGAAGTAGGAGGGAACTCAGCAGATTCTACTGTGTCTTTCAGCTGGCTGAGAAGATGGAGGAAAAAACAGATTATTGCTTGTTCGAGATGCTTTTTATAGGTTTTTTTTTTGTTATAGAATATCTGTGGTATTGTTACTTTAGAGTATGATCACAGAAGTCCAAAAAATTTCCATTAAATTTGATAACAGTTTTCATCAAATTTACAGTAAAATTTGATAACGAAATAGAACATTAAACTTTGAATATGATTTTGAAATCATCTTGTCCTGGATTTTAGCTACTGGCTGTGCACATACCTGCAGTTTTCAGCTTGGTTGCTTATAGAGGATATAAAAGACATTATTTCTTACCTGAAAGTTGTACATGATTTGTATCAGTTAATCTGGCTTGGTCTGGTTTATTAGTCCAGTATTTTCTAGGTACTCCAATGCTCTTTGCTTTTAAATGTGATAAATAAAACAAAGGGCACTAGTTAAAACCATTAGAGATTTGATGCAGAATGTGCTTGTCCAGAATTAAACCCCATGTTTATTGTATTAAAATTTTTTGTAGTAATGAGATGTTTTCTCTAGAATAAGGTAGAATGATAAATCCTAGACCTGAAGGAATGATTCTCTTTCCTTGTATCCTAAAGAGCTGATAAAAGTTTAAAGATAAGACTGTTAATACTATAGTCTTTATCATTGTAGAATATAGACATTGAACTATAGTACTTTACTAAATACTAGATAAGGTGCTGTTGTGCTATGAATTGCTGTTTAAAGGAAAGGGGAGGAGTGGGTGGAACAAACCTCAGTATTTTCTTAGCACCTTGACTAGAAAGTACTTTAAAGACCTAAACAGAAAAGAATCTTACATTACCTAGTAAATGAATGTCTGGGCTATGCCAGATCTGTTTATCTGTAATTTCCATAGACCTTCAGTGATAAAGTAGTTTTTCCAGTTTGAGTTCATTTTAACCCATAATTCTTTCATCATTGATTACATAAATTTATTGGCTGTAGTTTCCAAATATATCTGAGGTAATTGTTGCTCAATACATTGGGCTTACTAAAAATAGCTCAAATAGTTGCCTAGGATAAGTTGGCAATATTTTGGGGAGTAGAATGTAGCAGAGACATGTATTTTTTCCGCTGAATTTGTGTTACTGTTCTATGGAGTTTGGAATTGCTTCATAACCAGAATGAGATAATACAAGTAAGGTAAAAGTTAGCCCTCAGTCAGCCAAGGGGAACAGTTAACTGGTTGGTTGGTTGTTACTTGGGAAATATTACACTTTGTTGAATTAAATATTTGACATTAGTTGTCCACCAATAAAGTTTAAAAATCTTATTGATAGAGATTTTCCTTATAAGCAGATCTATTCTTCAGGGTAATAGGATAATATTGCTAATAGTTTATTTCCTTCAAAGAGAACTTCATGTTACTATTGCCTTGGAGCATTGGAAAAGGACTTGCTTTTACAAACTTTTGTTTATCTTCACTCCAGTTTATAGTACGACAGATCATTTTAAGTCACTTTTGGTATTTTTTTTTGTATAAATTTTTGGAGACAGGGTCTTGCATTGATACCTGGACTAGAGTACAGTGGCATCATCATAGCTCACTGCAACCTCAAGCTCTTGGTCTCAAGTGATCCTCCTGCCTAGCCTTCAGACTAGTTGGGACTACAGGTGCATGCCACCATGCCCAGATAATTTTTTCTATTTTTTGTAGAGACAGGGTCTCACTCTTGCTCAGGCTGGTCTTGAACTCCTGGCTTCAAGCCATCCTCCCACCCAGGCCTCCCGAAGTGCTAAGATTACAGGCATGAGCTACCATGTCCAGCCTTTTACCATTAATTTTTACTAATTCACAGCTCTCTAATAGTTGCTTAATGGGTTTTAAAAGTTGATAAAAGCATAAGTAATGGTCTTTATTTTATTTTTGAGGAATTTGTAATCTATGATAAGATTTACATAAAAAACACTTTCCTTAAAGTAAACTTGATTTAAGGAGCCTGCCATAAAGACACCAGGAACACAAAGATGAAAGATGTCAGTAGAGACTGAAATGGTTAAAGAAGTCTGATGAAGGAGGTAAAACTTGAATGGGGTTCACTTGAAGGGAGATAGAAGTGACAGATTCAGGGGACTCCAGATATTTGCCATTAGGGACAGCATATACTCAATGATAAGGAGGTAGATTTAGGGGACTATAGAGTATCAGCCTAGCTAGAGACAAGAGTTTGTTTTTGAATGGTGGAATTCATGCTAAATACATATGATGGTGTCAGATAAAAAGAGGAAAAGGATTGTTGTAGCAGGAGAGTAACAAATCATCTGTATAACAATGGCCTGTTATTTTTTGTAAATATCAGAAGCACCTAATTGATTGGGTCTTTACTAGAATCTTTTATCCTGGAGATTAGTCTAGCAGAATGATCAAGAGCTTGAATTTTGATGTTAGTTCATGGTTTGAAACCCAAGCTTTGCCATTTGCTAGCTATGTGACATTGGGAAAATCAAAACTGTTTTTCTAAGTAAATGGTTTCCTCATCCATAAAATAAAGGTACCATCTACCTCAGGGTTGTTAGGAAGATTAAATGAAATGGTATAATAAAGAGCTTATTATGAGCTAGAAACTGCTCAATAGAAGATAACTATTATCTAGACATGGTCTAAATGTCTCTTTTTGGTGGATATTTGAAACATCTTTTTCTTCCTTCCATTCGGACACTCATTGGACATTTCTCTGCCACCATCTTCTTCTTTTAACAATGCCTTTTTTGCCTTCTCTAGAACCTTTAGCATTCTTTCTGCAGATGGTGCTAAATAAACTTTTTCAGTTGTTAGTGTAACCCATTGTCAGTGTATAATAGAACTTGTTTTGTAGTAGTGTTTTTTTCTTCCCTCCCCTCTTTTAAAAAGTATAAGTAGGTAAGATTTTGTGGTGACTTCTTAAATTATTATTTTAAGAAAATGATATTAGTAGAAAAGATGGCTACAGAACCTTATTGTGGTATTGTCCTTCATAATACACCATTACCTTTTTACCAGAGAAAGTCATAAACTCCATTTGTTGCTGATAGTTATTTTTATCTCAGAAAGCATAAGCGGTGCTCAGTAGTAAGGTACAGAATTGTTTTTCTTCGGTTGGCTCTGAGGAGAGGCTTTGTGGATGTAATACCATGGGCCGGAAGTCCTCTAATCATTGAATGAAAGAGTTGGACTAAATGATCTTTGAAGTTCCTTCCCAGCATTCAGGGCCCAAATTTCTGTAAAATTACTCAAGGTGGCAAAATAGCCATTTCTGACCAACATTAACATAAACAAGTTAAGCCTTAAAATTATAGTCTCTAGGATAACAGGCATTGAACCTAAAACTGGTTTTAGAGAGAGAACTTTTGAGTTAGGGAGTGCTAGATGCAAATCAAAAGTTCTGCCAAATTGGAAAACCAGGATTGTTTAGATGAACAGTACTTATACAGGTCTTTCTACTCTCATTTTTCTATATCTGTTTCTGAATTATATTTTGGCAGGTGTTGAGCACATTTCTAATTACTCCCTGAGTTTTCATATGCATCTCCCTTTTCTGTTTCAGTTTGACTTATTAGCATTTGATTGATTTTAGAGGTGCCTTGTTGACATAAAAGCAGTAAAATAAGAACAACTGTAGCATATACACTATGCCAAGAGTATAAAAAATGCAAAACCATAGCCACAGCTCCAAACTGACCATTGGTAGATTATTGGCTTGGTAGGATTAGCATCCATGGGCTGGTCTGGCCTTGGGGGTGGTCTAGAAGATGAGGCCACAGCAGGAAACAACTATTGTGTAATATTTGGCTTTATTCCATTTCTCATCAAAAGTGACAGCTTGCAATAGTAGAGCCAAGCTAAAGCCTGAATAGTAGGGTGGACAACAAGAAAAGGGGAACTGGCCAGGCGCGGTGGCTCACGCCTATAATCCCAGCACTCTGGGAGGCCGAGGCGGGCGGATTGTTTGAGCTCAGGAGTTTGAAACCAGCCTGAGCAAGAGCGAGAGCAAGAGTGAGACCCTGTCTCTACTAAAAATAGAAAAATTAGCCAGGCGTGGTGGTGTGCACCTGTGGTTCCAACTACTTAGGAGGCTGAGGCAGGAGGATTGCTTGAGTCCAGGAGTTTGTGGTTGCAGTGAGCTATGATGACACCACTGCACTCTATCTAGTCAGGGCAAAAGAATGAGACTCTGTCTCAAAAAAAAGAAAAGAAAAGGGGAACTAGCAGCTAAAGCAGAGTCTTTGTACTTCCTTTTTTTTTTTTTTTTTTTTTTTTAATTTATGGTTGGTACAACTGGTCCAAGTTCAGTGGTGCTTACAACTAATCGATCACAACCAATTATAGATTTCTTTGTTCCTTCTCCACTCCTACTGTTCTTTTGACTAGCCTTAAAAAATAAAGTCCGTACATCATGTTTTAATATTCTGTAATTTTGCTCTGTATTTTTTACATATTCCTTCTATCACCTACCTACATGATTTTATATAGTTTCAAAAATGTTATGAAACATGCTTATTAAGGTCCCATAAATCAATCAGGTGTTTTGATGCATCTCTGCTGCCATTAAAAGAGGAGTTCTTCATTTGTGAAAATTGGTTGCAAAACTTCGGTGTGTTTAAAATGTATGCTTGGAGTCCAGGAACATGTTATTTTGACTGAAATTTGGCCCAAGTATGAGCCATTCTGCAATACTCAGATTGAAAACATTTATAAGTCACGGCAGTAGTTCTCTCCTGATCCCAAATCTGCTATGATCATATGCTGAAAAATCTGCCAGTCTCTTTTTAATTTTTTGTGGCTGCTGTTAGGAATTTAAAGTATGTGAAATTATGCTTGTAGACATCAGATTCCAAAGATTCTAAGCCATCACTAGTTACCATTGAGAAAGATTTTCTAGTTTCTTTTTGCCATTCAAAATAGGATAACAGTATTTATTTGTCCCTTTTCGCAATTGCATAATCTTACTAAAGCATGGCTATATTATTTAAAACCTCAAGATTAAAATTTAATTCCTCACTGTAATGTTAATATTTTATATTTTTAAAATTTGAAAATTTCTAAAATATGTTTATGTGCTTTATTGTAGTTAGTTCTTATGTTAGCCTTATGAGGAAACAGATTGTATTATACTCTTAATTTTGTGTAATGCATTCAGAGTACATATTAGTTTATTTTAATCCACAAAACTCTTTGAGAATTCTAACAAATGAGAAAGTAGCAAAAATAGAAACCGACGTAAACTAGATTAAATTTAAGAAGGGAATGAGTATTATAAAGATACAGCAGGCAATGTCATGGTACATCCATAGCAAGAAAGTACAGCAAAACCTTATTCAGCCTGGAATTGGGAACTAGAAAGTCAGGAAGTCACCATATAGTCCCTTTTCTCTCTTTCCCTAGTCCCAATTCTTTAGATAGGTTTCTTCTGCTTACTCGTTGGTTTTCCTTCTCATAATACTCATTTTCATGTGACTTTTGTGTCTCAGTATCAATTCACCCACCTGTCCTCTCTCCTTTACAAGACTTTTTAGATCTAATATTTATGTTTCTTAGTAAATGAGATAGGTGGTATAAGGGAATGAATAAAAGGAGAAGGAGGAAGAAGTATGAGGAAGGGAGGAGAATATATGGTAGTAATTTTTGCAGGTAAAGAAGGTAAAGTTTGACAAAGTTGTGACTTGACATCTAGGTTCACACAGCTAATGGTAGCCAAAATAGAACCTGAACCCAAAACTCTCGATTCCAAAATGTTATTTCTGCTGTACCATTTGTGAGCCATCAAATGGGAAGTGTCTCTATTTGTGTATTATTCTCTTTCATTTGGCATTTTTTTTTCTTACAGTTGATATCTTTCCTAAATAAATGACTAAGTTTTTTCTCAATTTTATTGCCTGTACAACTTCCCTAGACTTTGCACACATTGACATCAAGGTATGCTTCAAATTTGTGCATTATTTTCAGATTCATTTGTTTCCTAGGCAAAGAATCCAAACAGATTAAGATGTTTTGTAGTCTTTGTGGTTTTTTTTTTTCCAGCTGTGTAGTTTTCTTTGTTGTACATATAGGTTTTCTGAAGATGTAGCTTTCCTCAAAGTTAAAGTTGAAAAATAAAATACTTCAAAATGAAGCTTTGTCAGCCTCTTGCCAAAGGAATTGTCTAAAATCGAAGTCTTCTAAGGCTCAGACTAAAGACAAAACAGTACTAGTCCTTAGTCAATAAATAATATGGGTTGAGGGCTATTTATTCATATATTTAAGGAACTGCTGTGTTATATTCTGGAATACAAATACCTTAACACACATGGAAAAATACAAATGTAAATATAGGCAAAATGTAGTGAGTAACAGACATCAGGGAGATGTAAGGAATCCATTCTGGTTATGGGAGAGATACAGAGGGGATGTTCCTGTTCTTAGAATAGATGACCCCTGAGATATCTCAGGATGAATATTAAAAATTAAGTAAGCCACTAGGACAGCAGAATTGGTTAAATACATAAAGTCAAGTGAATAAGCAGAATGGACTATTTACCTAAACCCTAACTATACCAATGTTCCTGTGAAGATAGAATAGTGATGAGAGAAGGAGATTTTTTTAACCATTTTTAGTTGGGTAAGCCACTGACTGATCTCAACCCCATTGTCCTCGTTGAATGGAGGAATAATGAACATTTGTTTAAAAGAAGCAAACAGAAAAACTTACCATTTTAACCATTTAAGTGTACAATTGGTAGCATTAAGTACATTCACAGTATTGTGCAACCATTACCACTGTCCATTTCCAGAATTTGTTCATCATCCCAGACAGAAACTCTGCATTCATTAAACAGTAACTCCCCATTTCCCAATTCTGCCCTTCCCCTAACCCCCATTAACCTCTATTTTACTTTGTCTATGAATTTGCGTATTTTTTAGGTACCTCAAGTAAACAGAATCATGCAATATTGGTCTTTTTGTAGCTGGCTTACTTCACGTAGCATAATGTCTTCAAGTTTCAACCATTTTGTAGCATGTGTTAGAATTTCATTTTTATGGCTGAATAATACTCCATTGTATGTATATCCCACATTTTGTTTATCCATTCATCTCCTGATGGATATTTGGGTTGTTTCTACCTTTTGGCTATTGCAATAATGTTGCTATGAACATTGGTGTACAAATTTTGAGTTCTTCCTTTCAGTTGTTTTGGGTATTTACCTAGGAGTATTGCTGTGTAATATGGTAATTATTCCATCTTTAGCTTTTAGAGGAAGAGCCAAACTATTTTTAACAGTAGCTATACTATATTTTATTCCCACCAATAATGCACAAAGGTTCTAGTTTCTTCCACATCTGCATCAGTACTTGCTATTTTTCATTTTCTTGATAATAGCCATGCTAATGGATATGAAATAATACCTGATTGTGATTTAGATTTGCATCTCCCTAATGATTAGTAATATTGAGCATCTTTTTGTAAGATGATTGGTTATTACTGTATATTTGGAGAATGTCCATTCAAGTCCAGTACCCATTTTATTAATTCGTTGTTTGCTTTTTTGTTGTTGAGTTGTAAGAGTTCTTTATATATTCTGGATATCAGTATCTTACAAGGTATATGCTTTGGGAATATTTTCTCCTATTCTGTGGGGTGTGCTTTTCTCTCTCTTCATAGTGTTCTTTGATGTACAAATGTTTTTGATTTTTAAGTCTAATATGTCTGTTTTTTCTTTTGTTATCTATGCTTTTGTTATCATATCCAAGAAATTACTGTCAAATCCAACGTTATGGAAGATTTTCCTTGTTTTCTTTAAAGAGTTTTATAGTTTTAGTTTTTACATTTAGGTCTTTCATCCATTTAATTTCTAATTGTTTTTATTTTTCTTTTTTGAGACAGAGTCTCACTCTTTTTCCCTGGGCTGCAGTGCTGTGGCGTCAACCTAGCTCACAGCAACCCCAAACTCCTGGGCTCAGGCAATCCTTCTGCCTCAGCCTCGCGAGCAGCTGGGAGTACAGGTATGCGCCACCGTGCCCGGCTAATTTTTTCTATGTATTTTTAGTTGTCCAGCCAACTTCTTTTTATTTTTTTAGTAGAGACGGGGTCTCGCTCTTGCTCAGGCTGATGTTGAACTCCTGAGCTCAAACGATCCGCCCGCCTCGGCCTCCCAGAGTGCTAGGATTACAGGCATGAGCCACCGTGCCTGGCCAATTTCTAATTGTTTTTAATAGTGTGTATGATAAGGGTCCAACTTCATTGTTTTGCATATGAATTTCTGGTTTTCCCAACACCATTTCTTGAAAAGATTGCCCTTTCCACATTGAATGGTCTTGGCACCTTTGTTGAAAATCAGCTGACCATTTTTGCAACAATTTATCTCTGCACTCTCTGTTCTATTCCCTTGATCTGTATGTATGTCTGTGCCTATGTCAGTATCATATTGTTGTTTTGATTATTCAGGGTACCATTTTTTTTTTCACTTTTTTACAGCTGCATAATTTGTTCAAATGATTGTTAACCCTAAGATAAATCATATTAAAGTATACTATTCTGTTTTGTTGAAATTTTCTGAAGCACCAAATCAATCTTTGGAGTATAACTCCTGCCTTGCAAATTATTAGGCATTAGACCTGCCTTTTAGAGAAGGTACATTTTTAAAAATTGAGGAAAAGGGCTGGGCGCCATGGCTCGTGCCTATAATACTAGCACTTTGGGAGGCTAAGGTACGAAGATTGCTTGAGGCCAGGAATTCAAGACCAGCCTGAGCAAGAGCGAGACCCCCATCTGTACTATTATAAAAATAGAAAAAATTAGCTGTGTGTGGTGGCATGAGCGCCTGTAGTCCCAGCTACACCAGACAGAGGCTGAGGCAGGAGGATGGCTTGAGCTTAGGAATTGGAGGTTGCAGTGAGCTATGATGATGCCACCGCAATCTAGAACCACCCCCCTCCTCCGAAAAAAAATTGAGGAACAAGAAGATCCTGTGATTGCTGCACTATAACAATAGTCATTCATTTATTGCTATGCGCCACTTTGCTCTAACTGTGAATTCAAAAATAGATAAAATACTTGATTCTCTTTCAGATCAGGGGGAGAGACATAAATATAATTACAGCAACATGCCATAAGTTCTAAGATAGACATATGTGCATAGGGTTCTGCCGTGTGGAATCAGCTGTTACAGAAATACCAGATGTTTGGCTCTTTCTTTTTCTTTGTTTTATTTCTTCCCAAAGACTAGGGTTCTATTAGAAGTAAGATAGGAAAAGAGGTATGAGGAAAAGCTAATAGTGTTTCTAAATAGGGTGCTGTTTTAAGGTTCAGGAACAATAAGGGGAGGGTGTTTGTGTATGTGTATGTGGAGAGAAAGAGAGAGACAGAGAAAGGAGATTTTAATGAATTGGCTTAAGCAGTCTTGGGGGCTGACAAGTCCTAAATCCACAGGGCAGGCCAGCAGGATAGAAATTCTAGCAAGACTTGATGTTACAGTCTTTAGTCCTAAGGCAGTCTGGAGGTAGAATTCATTCTTCCTTGGATGACCTCAGTCTTTTCAAGGCCTTCAACTGATTGGATGAAACCTGCCCATATTTTGGAGGGTAATCTGCTTTACTCACAGTCTACTGATTTAAGTGGTAATATTCTTTCAGAACAGCATCTAGACTGGTGTTTGACCAGACAACTGGGCATCATAGACTGGCCAAGTTGACACATAAAATTAACAGTCATAGCTGCCTTTGGTATTTGATTTGTTTTGTCATGCATTGTAGGATCATAAACATCTGTGGCTTTGACATTGTAATTAAATGCTCTCAGCACCTTCTCCAAGTCCTTAATGGATACCCTATTTTCAGTGCCTTCTTGGCCTTTATTTAGAGCCATTTGGTTATAGATTAAGAAAGACTTAACTGGAGGCTGACTGAGTGGCTCTTGCCTGTAATCCTAGCACTCTGGGAGGCCGAGGCGGGAAGATTGCTTGAGGTCAGGAGTTTGAGACCAGCCTGAGCAAGAGTGAGACCCTGTCTCTACTAAAAATAGAAAAATTAGCCAGGCGTGGTGGTGTGCACCTGTGGTTCCAACTACTTAGGAGGCTGAGGCAAGAGGATTGCTTGAGTCCAGGAGTTTGTGGTTGCAGTGAGCTATGATGACACCACTGCACTCTACCCGGGGTGACAGAGCAAGACTATCTCAAAAAAAAAAAAAAAAAAAAAAAAAAAAAAAAAAAAGAAAGAAAGAAAAGACTTAACTGGAAAAGTGAAAGCCTTCAAAGTAGTCTTGCCAAGTTAACCTAGAAGTAGTCAAAAGACAGGAGAGCATTTATGTGGCCTACGAGATGCTGCCAGCATCCTAAATGTGAGAAAGTACACATCTGTCTTTCCTTTCTGAATGGTTATAATAGTTCTGTTTTCTGTTCTGAGTCTTGATATTGTGATGTTTTCTCCTGGATGTCTACAGTCCACTACCAGTCCTGTCTAATTCCAGATCAAATTCCAAATTCTTCATCACTCAAGCATTCTCACATCTCTAGACCTAGTTATTTGATAAAGGTTACTAATTATAAATGAGTAATGTTTCCATCACATTTGCACTTAGAGATACTATATATCCCACGGCATCTATAAATAGTGTAAAATAAGGTTTTTTTGTTTGTTTTTAAGAGACAAGGTCTTGCTCTATCACCCAGGCTGGAGTGTAGTGGCGCCATGGTAGCTCACTGTAACCTCCAAGATCTGGCTCAGGCAATCCTGCCTCAGCCTACAGAGTAGCTGGCACAACAGGTGTGTGCCACGAGGCCTGGCTAATTTTTAAAATATTTTGTAGAAATGGGTCTCTCTATGTTGCCAGGCTGGTCTCAAACTTCTGACCTCAAGGAATCCTCCTGCCTCCGCCTCCCAAAATGTGGGGATTACGGGCATGAGCCTTGTACCGGCCTGATTCCGTGCGCCACCCCCACCCCAAATCCAATGCTCAGGAAAAGAAAAAAGCAACAACAAAAAAATTCAGTGCTTTCTCAGATGCTTTTTGCCTGGGAGTCCAGTACTGTACATGGAACCAATTCCCAATAAACAACCCTTCTACCCTTTGCCATTTATATAATAACCATTTTTGGAAATACAGAATTAGGTATAAGAGGGATAAATCAAAACCGGATATATAAGGTGTCCTTGTAAATGTAAAGTCTTTAAGCTTAAAGGGCCAAGATGTTATCCAGTATGTGGACCTTAAAGACATAATACCGAGACCACTGCAGAAGCGTGGGTTTTTATCCTGTTTCTCTCACATCCACCTCTTTTTTCAACGAATTAAGTTCTATCACATATTAACAATTCCTTCCAATGTTAATAAAGTCCAGTATTGAGAACTTTTTTTTAATGTTTATTGCATATATCAGCCAGGAAAACTTGTATAAATTGGTAGCATCTGCCTGTCATATTGTTAGTGTTGGAAGCATCTTGGCCCTAGCCAAGCAAGAGTGTGTGGTTAATTAGTGATGTTCAATACCAGCACTGTAAATCAGAGTATTGAATTAATGATTTGTTTTATTGGTCTTGATTACTTCCAAGGTATCTCTTTTCCAATTTGTCTTGTTCCATAAATAGGTATGAATATACATAGCTGTACTTAAATTTTTAAAATTTTTATTGATACATAATGAACATATTTGGGGCACATGTGATAATTTAATACATTTATATAATTTGTAAAGATCAAATCGGTGTAATTGATACCCATCACCTTAAATATTTGTCTTTTATATATGCTACAAACATTCAAATCATTGTCTTCTAGCTATTTTCAAACATACAGTAGATAATTGTAAACTGTAGTCACCCTACAGATCTGTAAGACGCTAGGTCTTATTTCTTCTCTCAGACTGAATACTTGCATTCATTAATCAACCTCTCTTCATCCCCTCTCCCTCAACCCTTTCCAGCATCTGGTAACCACGAATGTACTCTCTATCTTCATAAGATCCACTATTTTAGCTCCTGCACATGAGTGAGAACATACAATATTTGTCTTTCTGTACTTGGCTTATTTCACTTAACATAATGAAATCCGGTTCCATCTGTGTTTCTCCAAATGATAGATTTTCCTTCTTTTTTGGCTGAATAATATTCCATTGTGTGTGTACCGTATTTTCTTGATTCATTTATCCCTTGATGGGCTCTTAGGTTAATTCTGTATTTTGGCTATTGTGAATAGTGCTGCTATAAACATGGGAGTGCAGATATTTCTTCCATATATTGATTTCCTTTCTTGTGGATATATACCCAGTGGTGGAATTGCTGGATCCTATGGAAGTTCTGTTTTTAGCTTTTTGAGGAACTACCATACTCTGTTCTCCATAGTGGCCTTACTAATTTACATTCCTACCAGCAGTTTACAAGTGTTCGCCTTTCTCCGCATTCTCACCAGCTTCTGTTATTTCCTGTCTTTTATCTAGTCTATCTTTTTTTTTTTTTTTTGAGACAGAGTCTCACTGTGTTGCCCCGGCTAGAGTGCCGTGGCGTCAGCCTAGCTCACAGCAACCTCAAACTCCTGGGCTCAAGCGATCCTCCTGCCTCAGCCTCCCGAGTAGCTGGGACTACAGGCATGTGGCACCATGCCCGGCTAATTTTTTCTATATATTTTTAGTTGTCCAATTAATTTCTTTCTATTTTTAGTAGAGATGGGGTCTCACTCTTGCTCAGGCTAGTTTCGAACTCCTGAGCTCAAACAATCCGCCCACCTCGGCCTCCCAAAGAACTAGGATTACAGGCGTGAGCCACCACGCCCGGCCTAGTCTATCTTTTTAATCCAGTCTATTTAATCTGATATAAATATAACTGTTGCTCTTTTTTGGTTTCCAGGTACAATGGGATATCTTTTTCCACCCCTTAACTTTCAGTCTGTATGTATCTTTATAGGTGAAGTGAATTTCTTGAAGACAGCATATAGGATCTTGTTCCTTTATCTGTTCTGCCACTGTATGCCTTTTAATCAGAGAATTGAGTCCATTTACATTCACTGTTACTATTGATAAGCGAGGACTTACCATGCCATTTCGTTCCTTGTTTTCCAGTTGTTTTGTGATTCTTCTCTTCCTATCATACTCATTTCTTTGTGGCTAAGTGATTTTCTCTGGTAGTATGTTTTAATTTGTTGCTTTTTATTTTTAATTAATCTATTATAGGTTTTTGCATTGTTACCATTAGGCCTATCAAAAACATATTATAACAAGTTATTTTAAAGATGACAAACTTGGGCCGGGCGCAGTGGCTCACGCCTGTAATCCCAGCACTCTGGGAGGCCGAGGCGGGTGGATTGTTTGAGCTCAGGAGTTGGAGACCAGCCTGAGCAAGAGCGAGACCCCGTCTCTACTAAAAATAGAAAGAAATTCATCGAACAGCTAAAAATATATAGAAAAAAAAAAATTAGCCCGGCATGGTGGCTGGCTAATTGCCTGTTGTCCCAGCTACTCGGGAGGCTGAGGCAGAAGGATCGCTTTAGCCAGGAGTTTGAGGTCGCTGTGAGCTAGGATGACGCCATGGCACTCTAGCCCGGGCAACACAGTGAGACTTTGTCTCAAAAAAAAAAAAAAAAAATGACAAACTTGTCTTAGATCACAAAGAACAGAAACAAAGAAAAAATTAAAAAAAAAAAAACCTTCCACAATTTAACTCCATCCCCCCTATGTTTTGACTTTTTATGTTGTCTCAATTTACATATTTTTATACTGCCTATCTCTTAATAGATTATTTATTGTAGTTGTTACTGTTTTTGATAGATTTGTCTTTTCGGCTTTCTACTAGAGTTATGAGTGGATTGCACACCACAGTTACAGTATTAGAATAGTCTGGGTTTGTCTGTGTACTTAATTTTACCAGTGGGGTTTATATCTTCAAATGTTTTCTTTTTGCACATTAGTGATTTTTTGCTTTCAGATTGAAGAACTCCCTTTAGCATTTCTTGTAAGAAATGGTTTTGGTGGTGGTGAAATCTCTTAGCTTTTGTTTGTCAGGGAAAGATATTGTCTCTACTTAATAGTTGAAGAATAGCTTTGCTGGACACGGTATTCTTGAGTGGCAGGTTTGTTTTTTGTTTTTGGTATCAACACTTTGAACATGTCATCCCATTTCCTTCTGTTTTCTGTGGTTTCAGAGGAGAAGTCTGTTGACAGCCTAATTGGAGCTCCTTCATAAATTATTTGCTTCTTGCCTGCTTTTAGGATTCTCCCTTTGTCTTTGAGATTCCTCTTTGTCTTTTGTCCTTTGAGAGTTTCATTATCATATACCTTAGGGGTAGTGTTATTTGGGTTGTATCCGTATGATGTTCTTTGAGTTTCCTTTACTTGTATTTTTATCTCTTTTTCAAATTTGGATACTTTTCTGTTATTATGTCTTTGAATAAGCTTTCTACCCCTTTCCCTTGCTCATCTTCCTCCTTTTTTTTGGTGATGGAGTCTGGCTCTGTTGCCTGGGCTAGAGTGCAGTGGCATCATCATAACTCACTGCAACCTCAAACTCCTGGGCTCAAGCTGTCCTCCTGCCTGCCTCCCCCAAATCCCTCCACCCCACCAGTAGCTGGGACTACAGGTGCTTGCCACTATGCCGGGCAAATTTTTTTTTTTCCTATTTTTTTATAGAGATGGGGGTCTCACTCTTGCTCACGCTGGTCTCAAACTTACAGCATCAAGCAATCCTCCCTCCTCGGCCTCCTAAGTGCTAGTTTTACAGGCATGAGCCACCACGCCTAGCCTCATCTTCCTTTTGAACACCAATAATTCTTAGATTTAGTCTTTTTAAGGTAATTTTCTGTATCTTGTAGGTGGTCTTCATTATTTCCTCTCTTTATTTCTTTTAGGAGACAGGGTCTTGCTCTGTCCCCAGGCTGGAACGCAGTCGCACAATCATAGTTCACTGCAGCCTTGAACTTCTGGGCTCCCATCTCAGCCTCCCGAGTAGCTGGCATTACAGAGGCTAAGCAACCCTGCCTGACTGATCTTCTTTCCTTTTCATTCTTTTTTCTTTTTTTCTCCTTTTACTGTATTTTCAAATAGCCTGTCTTCAAGCCTACTGATTCTTTTTTCTGCTTGATCCATTCTGCTGTTGAAACCCCTCTAATGAGTATTTCAGTTAAGCAAATGTGTTTCTAAGTTCCAAGATTTTTTTTTTAATTTCAATCCCTTTGTTGAATTTCTCTGATAAATTTTCAAATTAATTTTCTGTGTTATATTGGACATTACTGAATTTCCTTAAAATTCTTGCTGAGAGAGTTTACATATTGCTGTCTCCTTAGGGTCCTTGCTTTTGGGTGTTTGGTGAGGTCATGTTTCCTTAGTTGCTGTTGTTTCTTGTGGATGTCCATCTACATCGCTGCATTGAAGAATTATTTATTCCCGTCTTCTCTGTCTGGCTTTTTTTGGTTTTTATTGGATATATTTGCTTAGAGATTCCTTGTAATTTACCTTTTTTTTTTTCTCTCCTACTAGGTCACTGCCTCCTTTGGGGCACTAGAATGTGCCTTAAGCCCAGATTTGCCTTGGTTCTCGTAAACAATCAGAATGCTGATCCCAAATGAGGAATATCCCAGTAGCATAGGAGGGCTGGCTATGGGTTTATGCCTATGGGACTTGTAGAACGAATCTCTACAGCATGGTGCTGCTGAACAGCCACTCTGATTTGGTGTCTCCTTTTGCTGAGTTACAGAGCAGAGTTTCCAGGGCCTGGGATGGTAGTCCTGCCTTCCCCCTTTGTCTCTGGCTGTCCTCAGGAATATTTCTCTCTTCAGGCACTCCTGATGATTCCTGTAGGTTGGGACAGGGACAGATCTCTTGCCAGGGAACCCCAGATGGTGGGGAAGCTGGTTGTCTACCTTAATCTCTCTTTTCCAATGTAAAAACTGTGAGTTGGGTGGAAATTTTCTGCACTTAGTGCTGAACAGCTGGGGGGAGGGGGAATCACAGATATGGAAATTCAGTTCTCTTTCCATATGCTCAGTTTTTTTCATTTCTCTGTGTCCCTGGGAACTGTCTCCTTCTCATATGTGAGTTCTGGGATTTTGCTGGGATAATCTCTCCCCAATATATTTGTTTTTGGTTTGGAGGGGTGTGGAGTGAAGTAATCTTGCTTCTACAGTACTGCCATTTTAGAATCAAAAGTCTGTATTTATATTTTTTATCAATTCAGTTTGGATGCTGGTACAGGTTGGATAGCTCTATCTTTCCGCCAAGAACTCCAAGGACTTTAAGAGGATCTGATTTAGTGCTAATATTATTTAAAGTCAGAAATAGTTTACAAATTAATCACATTTTAAAATATATGGCAAACCAAAATCAGCACATAACAATTATAAAATTAGTTGCGAATTTTATTAAGATTTTATTTAAAGATATATATCTAGTCATATACATACTTATACGCATATAAAATTTATTTTTCTCAGGGAATTTTGGCTCTTCAAGGGGAGTCTGTTGAAATATCAGAAATTGGTAAAAGAATAGTAGTCCAGCTTGGATTCAGATTCCACCTCTGGTGTTT
>NW_012135525.1:1589114-1590327 GCF_000956105.1 Propithecus coquereli
GTGTAAGATCCTTGAGGTCAGGAACTCTGTCTTACATATATTGCCAGTCCCGTGGCACAGTAGTTGACATCAGGTGTTCAAAATCTTGTTTAATGAAATATATTCTTAATAAATTTTAGTAAGAAGAGAGCCTCTTAGTCCCACACTCTTAAGACTCTTTCAAGCGTAATTCCAATAAGTTGTCAAATCTGGTATCCTTTACCATAGCATATGAGAAGCCAAAAGGAGAATTTTGAAAACATGATGATGGTAGTTTGGCAGCTTGACAGTATAAGAGGTTACAGAAGAAACCAAAAAGCAAACCAAAACTCAAATTTTGTTTGTATGGGACAATTTGATATAGAGGCAACAGTTTACATCAGTCAGTAATTGGTACTGTATCATAATATAGTAATGAATAATGACAACAGCCATGACTATTGATGAAAAGCTTAAATCGTGTTTAGTATGTTATTTAATGGGGGAACTTGAAATATTTTTATTCAGGATTAATAGAATTTTTGTAAATTTTGTTATATAAGTGGTTCTTAAAAATTCCTTTTTTCCCCAAACTATAGTAAGCATTTAACATGATTCATTAAGTTTATGTTCTCTTCTCTTTTTTCTAATTAGATTTTCTAGATACACTAAACTTACCATCCTTTTAGGAGCAGCAAAAGAAATTACTGGAAGTCATTGTGAAGTGTATTATGCATACTACCTTCCTTAAGAAGTCTATGTAATTAAGATGTTTTTCTATCATAATATTGTACTTTTAGCTCCCCTCCTTTTTTCTTTTTGTATAATTTAATGCATTTCTTGTGTACAGGTTGAGTATCCTAATCCAAAAATCTGAAATGGCCCAAAATCCAAAGTGCTCAAAGGCAGTGTTTGTTAGAGCATTTCTGATTTCAGATTTTTAGATTAAGGATGCTTAACCAGTTAAGCATATAAGGCAAGTAGTCCAAAGTCCAGAAAAATCTGAAATCTGAAACACTTCTGGTCCCAAGCATTTCCAATACAGAATACTCAACCTATATTTTTGTATTTGCTCTACGTAGACCCTAATGAAGAGAACAGGTAGACTTAAATAAGTGTCATGAAAGAGTAAGTGACTTGATATCAAGGCATAGGACCTACTCATTGTTCCAGTTTGCACTGAATTGTATTAGGTCTTTCTGAGAAAAGAGGAGTATGGTACAATAATGCAAGTTTATAGGTTTATCATTTTGAT
>NW_012135525.1:1590478-1615915 GCF_000956105.1 Propithecus coquereli
GTATAACCACTTTACCATTTAATTTTTTTATTTTTTATCTGTAAAATAGGTATATACTACCTATCTCATGATATTGTTACCACTGTTTATGAGGTAGTCTATATGAAAGATCTTTGTACTAAAATTTTTATGATAAAGAGTATGATAAGAGTTCAGAAAAGAAATAGGTCTGTTTGGGTAAATCTCACTTCATGATGTGTGTACTTTCAAGAAACCCTTTAGAAGTAATTGTTTTTTAAATCATCAGTTGACAAGATAGATGTCATTCACAGCCCTTACCACTTCTCCAATGGGTTATATAATTGTTAAATTTCCTACATTCTCCTAGTTTCCTATTCATTTTTTTCCAGCCAAGATATTGCTTCTGTAGTATAGCATTCTTAATAGTATCTTAATTCCCTTAAGCTTTTGTCTTTCTGTCATACATACCTTTTAATTTTCTATTTTGGAACAGTCCTATTTGCTTTTTCCACTTTTATACCATAAATCTACATTGTCCATTATTGATAGCCACTAGTCACATGTGGCTATTTAAATTAAGTAAAACTAAATTAAAAATTCAGTTCCTCAGCCATGCAAGACACATTTCAAGTGCCTAAATAGTCATTCATATTAGTCATATGTGGGACAGTGCATATATGTAACATTTCCATCAGAGAAAATTCTGTAGGACAGCCTTGCTTTAAATAGTAAGCTGCGGGAGAAAATGGTGCCTATGTATTTTGGTGTCATCGCTCTTAATATCATTTGACATTCTTTTGTATGCCACCCTTCTCCCCTCCTTTTTTTTGAAGATGGGATCTTACTGTATCACCCAGGCTGTTCTCAAATTCCTGGGCTCAAGTTGGGACTACAGGGTGCAAGCCACCGGGCCAGCTTGTATGCCCCTTTTGAGCTTCTATTTCCTAAAGCAGTTATTCCAAAATGTCATTACTCTACTCAGCTTCCTCCTTTTCTCTTAGTTGATGACCTTTCTTGTGTTACACAGAGGAAATTGAGGTTATAAGCAGGAACCTCCTTAACTTCCTGTTCTTATACCTATTTTTACACCTCTCTTTTCCTCTTCTCATCTGAGATGTGTTCGTTTTTATTACTACTTAAATTTTACAAATATTTATTGGTTACCTGCTTTGTCGCAGGCACTATTCTAGGTATTTAGGGTATAGCCACGAACAAAAAATTTTCCTGCCCTGGCATAACTTACCTTCTAGCAGGGAAAACACAGACAGCAAGCAAAATAACTATTTAAGCTGGATGTGGTGGCCTGCACCTATAATCCCAGTTACTCTGGAGGCTGAGGTGGGAACATTTGCTTGAGCCCAGGAGTTTGAGGCTACTGTGATCTGTGATAGTGCCTCTGCTCTCCAGGCTGGACAACAGAACACAATACCCTGTCTCTTAAAACTAAATAACTGTTTACTATATTAGAAGACAGTGTTACGGAGAAAAGTAAAGCCTGGAAGGATAGGAAGTATCAGCTGGAACAAAAAATGGATAGGCCCTAAAGTGAGAGCATCAAGGAGAAGCATACTATATGTAAATTAGCAGAAAATGATGTCAGAAAGGTTGTAGGGTAGATTAAGTAGGGTGCTGTAGGCTGTTATAAAGACTTTTTTTTTTTATTCTGATTAAGTTTGGAGTGGAAGCCTTTGGAGGGTTTTGGCCAGAAGAATGATGTAATAAAACTTTTTTCCCCCTATATAATTTTAAACATACATAGCTACAGAGTTAACATGAACTCCCATGTAGAATCCAGCTTTAACAATTATCGATTCATGGCCAATAGTGTTTCTTCTTCCTATTCCTTTCAACTTAATGATATTTTCAATTTATGATGGGTTTATCAGGATATAACCCCGTCATAAATTGAGGGGCATCTGTATGTTAAAGCACATCCTACACACCATATTATTTCATCCCTAATTTTCTCTTCATGTGTATGTGTATACGTAAATTAAAATGTCTATAGTCTAGTCTTATTCACAGTAGTTATGTTCTATAACATCGCCACTTCTTGGCAACACTAGGAATGATAGAATATCATGTTTACTCATCTGCTTTGTCATAGATTATGCAACCACCATTCTTAGAATAACAACATTAACATTACCACCAACAGTATAATTTCTGAAAGCAGTCTAAATTTTTCATTTCTTTTTTTTTTTTTAATCATTAGGGATATAACCCACTGGCGATACACTCAATTTATTGTTTTGTAGTTGTTTTGAATTGTCTCTCTCTCTGCCTTATGTTTTCAAGAGCTAATTCTTCTTGTGTTCTATCTTCACAGACATTTTTCTCCATTTACCAAACTTTAAACCTATTTTTCTTTCATTGCTTTTTTTCTTCATTATATAAATAATGGTATAAATATAGTATCCTTTACCATAGAAAACTCTATTTTCTAATATAAGAAATAAAGTTACTCTTACCACATTCATTCTAGTTATGACCTTATTATCTTACTCCTTTGCTTCATAGCTGGATTTCTTACAATGTGAACTGTTTTGCCTATATTTTCTCACCTCCCAATAATGTCTTCAGTTACTGTAGCCTGGCTTCTCCTCTGCTTCCACAAAACTGATGTTGCTAAGATCATGAATAATCTCAATTACTACTCTGCATTGCCTTACTGAATCTGTGCGTTTAACACTATAGATCACTGTTCTTCTGAAAATTCTTTATTTCTATTGCTTTTCTAATACTTATTTTCAGGTTTTCCTACTCTTTATCAGCCCTCGCTTACTGTTTTTTCTCTCTGTAGTTTTAATGTTGGGTAGTTTTCTATAGTGCTCCTTTTTGGTATCTTCCCATTTCACTACTCACCCTGAGCAGTGTCGTATTTCCATTGTTTTTTAAAACCCTGTCTTCTGAATCCAAAACTGTAGTCTAGACCTCCCTGCTTTACTATCACTTATTTAACAACTGTTTATTTAGCATCTTCTATGTGCCAGGCACTGTTCAGATAAAAATTTCTGCCCCCGTGGAGCTTAAATTCTAGGGGAGGCCAGGCAGATAATAAATGTAATAAGTAAATTGTATAATATGATATGCAATTTAATAAATGCTATGACAAGATGAAAAAGTAAAACAATGTATGAACAATTTGGATTGGTGAGGGGAGAAACAGGATAGAGTATTTAAAAGGATGGTCAGGGTAGATATCATTAAGAAGGTAAAACCCGTGTATTCTTCCTACTATATTAAGATTCAGCACTCAAACCTTGTTTTTATTTTTCTTCCTGATCATTTTGTATCTCAACTAACAGCATCACCACATCTATCGCATTTTGTCACTCAAATCAATATATGGGAATGTTTTATGTCTTCTCTTGCCCTATATATTGGTATCCAAGAATTGCTGATTCTGCCTCTTACTTAACATTGCTTATATCTGTTGTGTCCTCTTCATCTCTGCTGTAAGACTTCCATCCTCACCTGGCTAGACTATTACAGAGCTCTCCAAATAGGGTCCTTCAGTTTTCCTCCTCATCTACTCTTCTGCCTACATTTAATCCATACCAGTATACTTACAGTTCTCCCCATATATCATACTGTTTGATTCGTCTATTCTTGCACGTGCACAGTCCTCTGTCCAGAAAGCCCTTCTTTTCTGATCTCACATTATCTGGCAGGTGCCCCTGCATTAAGTTCCAGCTAAAAAACCTAGGTGTTCATACTTTTCTCAAGTCCCAAGTCAAATATTTCCTCCCCTGTGATACCTTTACCAATACAGTTAACTAGATCGTCCCTTCTCACCTCTGTATCCTGTATAAAACTCTTTAGTCTGTATTTTATTTGTGTGTCTGTTCTGTTCCATTGGAGTGTAAGATCCTTGAGGTCAGGAACTCTGTCTTACATATATTGCCAGTCCCGTGGCACAGTGGTTGACATCAGGTGTTCAAAATCTTGTTTAATGAAATATATTCTTAATAAATTTTAGTAAGAAGAGAGCCTCTTAGTCCCACACTCTTAAGACTCTTTCAAGCGTAATTCCAATAAGTTGTCAAATCTGGTATCCTTTACCATAGCATATGAGAAGCCAAAAGGAGAATTTTGAAAACATGATGATGGTAGTTTGGCAGCTTGACAGTATAAGAGGTTACAGAAGAAACCAAAAAGCAAACCAAAACTCAAATTTTGTTTGTATGGGACAATTTGATATAGAGGCAACAGTTTACATCAGTCAGTAATTGGTACTGTATCATAATATAGTAATGAATAATGACAACAGCCATGACTATTGATGAAAAGCTTAAATCGTGTTTAGTATGTTATTTAATGGGGGAACTTGAAATATTTTTATTCAGGATTAATAGAATTTTTGTAAATTTTGTTATATAAGTGGTTCTTAAAAATTCCTTTTTTCCCCAAACTATAGTAAGCATTTAACATGATTCATTAAGTTTATGTTCTCTTCTCTTTTTTCTAATTAGATTTTCTAGATACACTAAACTTACCATCCTTTTAGGAGCAGCAAAAGAAATTACTGGAAGTCATTGTGAAGTGTATTATGCATACTACCTTCCTTAAGAAGTCTATGTAATTAAGATGTTTTTCTATCATAATATTGTACTTTTAGCTCCCCTCCTTTTTTCTTTTTGTATAATTTAATGCATTTCTTGTGTACAGGTTGAGTATCCTAATCCAAAAATCTGAAATGGCCCAAAATCCAAAGTGCTCAAAGGCAGTGTTTGTTAGAGCATTTCTGATTTCAGATTTTTAGATTAAGGATGCTTAACCAGTTAAGCATATAAGGCAAGTAGTCCAAAGTCCAGAAAAATCTGAAATCTGAAACACTTCTGGTCCCAAGCATTTCCAATACAGAATACTCAACCTATATTTTTGTATTTGCTCTACGTAGACCCTAATGAAGAGAACAGGTAGACTTAAATAAGTGTCATGAAAGAGTAAGTGACTTGATATCAAGGCATAGGACCTACTCATTGTTCCAGTTTGCACTGAATTGTTTTAGGTCTTTCTGAGAAAAGAGGAGTATGGTACAATAATGCAAGTTTATAGGTTTATCATTTTGATAACGTCCTGTGGGAAAAATGAAAAATTAGCCCAAAAAGTCAGTGATGTGGTATTAATTTAGAAATTATTTCTATTGCATTTTATATTTTTAAATAATTTTTAAAATGTTTATTTTATCTGAACAGAATACATGACTACTCTGGTTCATATTCATTCTATATGAATCAGAGCACTCATTGACGTAATTTGTGTGTGTGTGTGTGTGTGTGTGTACACACTAGCTCAATATTAGTTTGTACCTGTGAATTTTTAGTAGAATATTTTCTCCAAAATATATTATGCAGGTATATAATTTTACTTCTTTCTTAGGTTGAACTTCCTTCCAGGGATTTTTTTTTTTTTAACTTGGGTTATGCTGAAAGAATATTTTCACCTACTGCTTTGGAAAACATTAAACAGTTCCCAGGACTTCCTGAGTTTGTTCAGTTATAACTTTGAGGAAGCTGCATTCAGTAAATTGTAGGTGGCAGATGCTGTAAGCAGGTGAGACAATAAAAGCCATGCTGATAAATAGTTTGAAAGAAAAATTGCCTTACAGATTTTTGAACTGCCATAAGAAGTTCAAAATTACTAGTAAAAAAAAAAAAAAAGATTATTACAAAGAATATTAACATGTAGCTTTAGAAGGAAACACATTTTTCTTCATACGGTTTTAAAATTTTTCTTAATTTTCTTCCCTGGACTTCTGGAGTTAAATAATTTAAAACAAAATTTTCTTAATTTATCTGATTTTCATTCTGTGGTAATTCTTATACAATGACAGCAAGTTGTAGTTAATATGCAGGTCTGGTTAATATATTAGAGGTCTGGATGAAGTTTATTCAAGAGAATATTTTTATGAAAGGCTGGTTTCAGGTGAGAGATTAGCTAAGAAACCCTCTTGGTAGTTATTTTTAATTAATATAATTAAAACAACATAGTCAATAGCTTTTAATTTAACCTTGGTATAACTGAACAGATAAAGCAAGATATGTAGTTATTTTTGTTGTGATTTGACATAATAAAAACATGTATATTAGTATAGTATATCCCATTCCAAAATTATTCTTTTGGGTTTTGGCAAGTTATATTTGATAAATTTTAGAGTCTTTTGTTGTTTATGATATCCAATTTCAATCTTGGAATACCATATTTCTATAAAGTAATATTAATTTAATAAACATCATTTTCTTTTTTTAAAAAAGAACAGTAAAATACTTTGGTAAATTGGGCTTTCTTTCTCTTTACGTGATCATGTTACTAATGTCCTAGGTAGATTATTGAAACCTCAGCAGAAAGTATTCAAAATTTTTATTATGCAAGTGTATGCATGGGAAAAGGATATATGGGATGACCCTTGACATTAGATCCTTGCTAATTTGCCTTGTAGTTCTGTGATTTTGGGGAAATTACCTAAATACCTAATAGTGTGTTTCCTTATCTGTAAAATGAAGATAATATCTGATAGAGGCATTGTTAGGATTAAATGAGATTAGTCTTCGTGGAAGTGCTTCTTAGGTCAGTTAAAATTTTTTTATTTACACTGACAAATATGCTTACTCTTGAATAGATAAGTAATCTTTAGGTGACAAATTGGGTATTGACTGAATTTTGGTTTTGCATATACCATGTTGCTTTTCTTAAATTTTTATATTGGCAAAATACTTACAAAAATCAGGCATTTCAGGTGTGGCGGCTCACACCTGTAGTCCCAGCTCCTCAGGAGGCTGAGGCAGGAGGATCACTTGAGCCCAGGAGTTTGAGGTTTCAGTGTGCTATGATGATGTCACTGCACTCTAGCCCGGGCATCAGAGAGAGACCCTTTCTTAAAAAAAAAACAAAAAAACTTGAGTGCTAGGATTATAGGCATGAGCCACCACGCCCAGCCCATATTTTCTTATTAATTATCTTTCCTAGAAAGTTTGTCATCAAATACAGCTAATGGCTGGGCACGGTGGCTCATGCTTGTAATTCCAGCCCTTTGGAAAGCCAAGATGGGAGGCTAGGTGGAGGCCAGGAGTTTGAGACCAGCCTGGCCAACATAGTGAGAGCCTGTCTCTACAAAAAAAAAAACATGCTAAAATGTTTCTTCCCCACAATCTGTAAATCAGTGAAGAAAATGTATTTCCTCTAGCTCAGTTAAATTTGAATTTTATAACTTAATATTCATAAAAATGTATTACAGAATTAAAATTGTTTTATGATTATAGAGGTTTTTTAAGAAGTTCATTTGACTAATGCCTGGTATAGTCAATGCCACATTAATAGACTTGCATTAAGTAACTAATTTTTTTTTTGTAGGCCTTTGACTCTGTTTTTAGTAAGTCTAAAAATTTAAGTATTGAAAATGTGAAAAGATTTTTATCTTTAGTTATTTTCATAAAATTAACTAAGGGATTTATCATAATGAGAGTGTTAAGGTAGTGCAAAGAATATTTCCAAGTGTATCTTTATCAACAATTTTTTTTTTTGAGACAAAGTCTCAATCTGTCACCCGGGCTGTAGTGCATTGGTGTGAGTATAGCCTTGAAGGTGATCCTCCTGCCTCAGCTTCCCAAGTAGCTAGGATTACAGGAATGTACCACCATGCCTGGCTAATTCTTCTATCTTCTGTAGCGACTGGGTTTTGCTACGTTGCTGAGACTGGTCTTGAACTCCTGGCCTCAAGTGATCCTCTCACCAGGGCCTTCCAAAGTGCTGGGATTACAGGCGGGAGCCACCACACCTGTCCAAAAGTTTCTCAACTAGTTAAGTTTCTATGGAATTTGCTGATTGTATTTAACTATCAGATTGTATTAAAATTTTTATTGAAACTTTGTTTCTTCCGATGGAACTTTATAACAAAGGAAGTGAGTATTAATATAAGCAAACCTGGTGCATTAGTCCTTTTCATTTTTAAATTAGTTTAATTTCTTTTTCTCATTGTAAAAACAATACATGGTCATTGCAAAATAAAGTTTCAGAAAATACTTAAAAGTATAGCAAAGTAAAAGATTATTCATAATTCAGTTAGCTAAAGTAGCTATATCTTGCATATATATTTTATTATATGTCGAAATTATAAGATTATATCTCTATATAGATATATCCACTTATGGATTGGAAAGTTGGAAAGACAAGATATTATAGAAAGTACATAGTATATAGGGCAATTAAAAGTTTGAAGTTCAAGTCAGTCTGCCTTTGTTGAAATCCTTATGTCACTATTGAAAACCTGTGTAACCCTGGGCAAAATCTCTAATCTGTTGAAGCCTCAGTGTTCTCATCTGTAAACCGGGGATAACAATACCTGCATCATAAGGTTATTTTGAGAATTAACTACTATAATGAATGTATAATAAAATGTTTAGCACTGTCTGTTACATAGTAGATGCTCGTGAATGAACTCTGAAGAGGAGGCTCTGATCTTGATTATGATTTAGGAAAGTAATGCTTATTAAATATTAATCTTTCTAGTTGGAAAAATAATGAAGAAAAAGAATGTTTTTGTGATTCTACTTGTACTCTTTTGAGCCAAAATAGTGTTTTTAAAGTAGATTTCCTTTGGAGAAGTATTTAATTCCAGGATATAAATTCTGACCAATAGTGATAGTGATAGAAAATTATATTAAAATACCCTTTTTATTATCATTGATTCTACTTTGTTTGCCTGGTATGTTTTAATTTTATTGTGATTTGAGATTTGTCCTTTTGTTTAACATGAAGTCTAAAATTTCGTTTTTTGTTTACTGAGTGAATTTTATCAGGGTAAATATTACAGACAGTGTTTTTGTAAGAGTGAAAATAACTGTACTCTCTTATTACTAGGGAAATAGATGGAATGAGTAAGTACAAGTTAATATGCTATAAAGAGTTTGAAAACAATGGTGCTCCGTTGAGCATATACAGGTTAATTGGATGTGTTTTTAATTATAAAGAATTAACTAAATTTGGCAACCTTTTCTTATTGGGATTTCATTAAATATACAGGGTGTTTGTTTGGTTTTGTATTGACAATTTTCTGACAGCCTTCAGATCAGAGTCATTTTACCAGATCAGAATGTCAAAATTAGCTAATAGAATAACTTAAAATGTTCAGTAGAAGTAGAGAGCATTGTGTAGTTTGACCCTTTTCCACTTTAAATGAAGTTTACAATAACATTTGAGTTCCCAAGAATTGTGATTTGGCAAGTACTGGAACAGAGGAAAAATTTAAGCAAGAAGAAAATTAACTTTGAATTTCATTTAATGGTTAATTTATAAATACAAAATAATGAAAATGATATGGGAATGTTATTTCATGTTATCGTATTTTAATTTGGGAAATCACGAGTCCGTGGAAATACCATGGAACCATAATTCATGAAGTAAATCTTAAGACTTTAAATTTAGAAGCTTTTTACCATTTTAATAATTTTTCATGATATATACTTCTCTTAAGCTTAACCATTTCCTCTTTAGTAATTAATGATATAAATAATGGCAAGTAATGCTAAATGGAAGTTCCAGGGAGAGATTCTTGAAATATCTGCATATATAGTCACCAGTTGCTTGCTATGGTAGATTTTTTTTAGGGTTATGGAATTTTTTTCTTCATAGCAGTTAATATTTTGGGATTAATCTACAGGTTTTAGCTACACTAATTCTCTGAAATGAATTACTAACCAGTATCAGTTTCCCTTTTTTTTAATAAAGGTAAATTATGTTATCATTGTAAAGGGCCAAATACAAATTTTAAAATTTTTTGACATTCATGTGCTTCATAAAATTGCTCTTCTGAAATTAGGAGCCATGAGATATGGCAATTTAGAAAGATCAGTGGTTATTTTAATTGTGACAGCTTTGGAAAGGATCATGTGTTCTAGCATGCTCTCGATGGGGATGCCTTCATTTTATAGTAATGTATTGAGAAGATGATCATTAAGACTTTGACAAAAAGACTTTAGAAGAAGCAATATAAGAATAAGTTCTTGGCCTGGAGTGTAATCCTAGCACTCTGGGAGGCCTAGGCGGGAGGATCACTCAAGGTCAGGAGTTCATGACCAGCCTGAGCAAGAGTGAGACCCTGTCTCTACTAAAAATAGAAAGAAATTAGCTGGACAACTAAAAATATATAGAAAAAATCGGCCGGGCATGCTGGCGCATGCCTGTAGTCCAGCTACTCGGGAGGCTGAGGCAGAAGGAGTTTGAAGTTGCTGTGAACTAGGCTGACGCCATGGCACTCTAGCCCGGGCAGCAGAGTGAGACTCTGTCTCAAAAAAAAAAAAAAAAAAAAAAAAAACCAATAAGAATAAGTTCTTAAGTAAAGGAGATAGACTATTTACTTTTTTATATGCTTGCAATCCATAGCATAGGCCCTGCAACCTCTGGGTTCCCTGCAGACCTCAGCCTTGCTCCTTGATTTCTACAGCTAATCAGTGCCTTTGATTGTGTTTGGCAACAACTTCCTAAGCCCACCAAGGCCATTTGCAACAAGTCATTGCTTCTATAGCTTGCTTTGTATAAAGCTAGGCTTAATTGCCATTGAAGCCAGTTTTGTTCTCTGAACTGGCTATTTCCCCATCTTATTTAGAAAATCAGAGTAATCACAGAAATTACAGATCAGGGTTGAGTGAGTCCTACACTTACTAGCTTAATTCTGACTTGTGTGCATTCAGGTTTTACATAATTTTTTTCTTTTGGTGTGGAAATACAGTGTCCAACACACTTAACTCTAAAATATTAATGTTTGGTTTAGAAACACAGGATCAAGCAATTTCTTAAAAGTTATAATAATTTAAAATTTTAAGTGTCTAAAACTTAAAATTTTAACAATAATAAATTTGGACATTTCAGGTTTATTATGTGTTGTGAATAATCAGGACACTATAGTTGACAATACAGATTCAGAATTATGTCCAAAATATTTTGGAAATAACATAGCATTAACCTCATGTAGTAGAAAAGCTGATTTCTCCCAGTAGCATGTGGAGACAATTTCATGACTATATGGCGACATTTTGTTCCTCCTCAGTCAAACCTAATCCTTTTCTCCTTCAGAGTGTAATGTAAGCAGCCCGTGGGGCAAGTGGAGAAGTTAAGAATTATTATATATTTGTTTGCCTATTGGGGCCTCTCTCCTCTTTCCAACAGTCCACCCCAATTGTTAAAATGAGTATCTTTTGTTCCTTAAGACATAGTATGAGTGATATCATTGATTTAATCTCCCCATACAGAGATAGTTAAATTACCCTTTTTTTTTTTTTTTTTTTTTTGAGACAGAGTCTTACTCTGTCGCCCCGGCTGCAGTCCTGTTGAACGGCAGCCTAGTTCACAGCAACCTCAAACACTTGGACTCAAGCAATCCTCTTGCCTCAGCCTCCCAAGTAGCTGGGACTACCAGCATGCACCACCACACCTGGCTAATTTTTAGGAGAGACAGGGTCTCACTCTTGCTCAAGCTGGTCTCAAACTCCTGAACTCAAGTGATCCTCCTGCCTTAGCCTCCCAGAGTTCTAGGATTACAGGTGTGAGCCACTGCCCCGGCCTAAATTACTTTTTAAAAACAGACTCAGTTATCAATCTTAATACCTAACCAGGAGTTTTGTAAATGTGTATATCAAATTGCTTTATTTAAATTAGTGTGTAATCAAAGTCATTCATCACTTTGTTTTTTATTTCTACATAAAAATAAAACTCTGTGAAGTGAGTGGATAAAAAAGAAAGAAAAATAAAACTCTAATACAAGAATATTATTTGAAAGCGTATATTTAAGAATTGCTAAAGATTATAATGTTTGGTGTTTGCTCTTTTCCCCTGGTATGACAGTCCTTTTTTAACCAATAAAAAATACACCTAAATGTATTCAGATTTTCTGAACATCACTCCTATTTACAGAACTATTTCCATGAATAATATTATATGAAAATAGATTTTTGATATTTTGAATATTTACATCATTTCTATTAAGAAGTTAAGTTTTTCTCATGTGGCTTCAGAATATAAATAATTTAGAAAGGATATGCCTATTTCATATTATCTCCTTGATTATATGAATGGGAAAAGAATTAGAGGTATAATACAAATTGTTAACCTGTTCCCTCCTGCCATCTGAATCTTTATATGTAAGTGTTTTTGAAAGATAGAAGTTTCATCAGGTTGGTTTAAATCATATTCTGAAATCTAGGCTTCTCAATTAACCACAGTCAATCAGGAATAATGGAATTATGTATACATAGACTGCATTTTCTCTTGATTTGTCTTTAAGAAAAGATGTATTTATATACAGAGAGAGGTTAAAAGATTAATCTCTGGGGTCCCTAATAAATCAGATAGATGAAACGCGGATTAACATTAAAAGAATCTCTTTATAGTATCCCTTATCTTTCAATGTACGTACTCATTTTACCTTACTATGGAGTCCAGAGAAGTGAATGGTACCAACTTCTAAAGATAATAATTGTCATTGACATAAAGGAATAAATCTTATCATTCAAAGTAGGTAATTTTTCCTAATTACCTACACTAAAATGAAGTACATTACGAAGTTATATTTGGAAGGCTAAACATTGTCCAGGAACAAATCAGAAAAACTCATTTACTTGTGAAAGTTTTCAGTTTTTTTATCTTAAGATTTTTTTTTCTTTGATTACTAATGAAAAGGATTTGGTATTGACTTAATTTCCTGTGCTCATGATTATATATAATTCAGGCATTTATGGGAATAAGAGTTTGTAGTCAATGTGATCGAATTGCATTAATGTATTTTTAATTGCATTTGATATTGATATAAAAGTTTTTAATCTTGCTTCATACTGGTTGTTTTGTTGTTTTTAATGAGGGGTAGTCAGACTATACCCACAGGCCAAATCCAGCCTGTCTCCTGTTTTTGTAAGTGCTACATTTTTACATGGTTGAAAAAAATCAAAAGAAGAATAATGTCATGACTCCTGAATATTCTGCGAAGTTCGAATTTCATAGAATGCTCATGTTAATATATAAACATTAATGGAACATAGCCATGCTCATTCATTTATGTCTTATTTATGGTATTTTTTTGTTTTAGCTGCTTTTCTGCTATAGCAGCAGAGTTGAGTAGTTGTGACAGAAATGATATGGCCCCCAAAGCCTGACGTATTTACTCTCTGGCCCTTTACAAAAAATGTTTGCCGACCCTTGCTTTCAATCACGAAAATGTCCAAAAACCCTCAGTGGTACCTGCATTTAATTAAACTGCAACCTCTGTAGCAGCTCTCAAACTTTGCTGGTTTCCTGTCCCAACAAATCCTTATTCACAAAATGGATTATTATATAAGTTATACAAGACTTGGTATGGTAGTAATTGATGTCACTCTTGACTTTGTGTCTTTAACATTCATGTTTTTAACTGTGTCCAGCAAACCCAGTGGTCCAAGGATAAGGAATCATTTGTAGTTTCACTAAACCATGAATTTAAGTTATGACTGGTGAAACTGGTATGCCAAAATGTGTTCCATCACCTAACCTGACATTCAAGATACAAATAGTTGCTTTTATAGTAACTCTTGTAAAATACAATCAAAGATGTTTTTTATGAGGGAATTTATGTAACTTATTAAGAAGTTTGCTGGATGTCACCACGAAGGTCAAGGGTTTTATTGCAGGGGAAGAAATTATTCCATTACTAGCCTATAAATCAGTATCAATTCAAAAGTGAGCATTAGGTCATTCCTTATCAGAAATTGTCCAAAGGGAGAGAAACTTGCTCCAGTTTTGTGATATTTCTCATATCCTAAAAATAAAGTGCTACTCTAGTTATCAGTTGGGACTTCAAAAGCAAATCTCTTATAATTATTAAGCCAGTCAGCTCAGTCACCTAGATAGAAACTAACCACTGATACATTATTACCTAATTCATGCCTTTGCTGACTCTTCTCTCAGTAGTCAAATTAGAGTGGTCATGACATATAAAGAATATATTTCTTGGCTGGGCGCAGTGGCTCACGCCTGTAATCCTAGCACTCTGGGAGGCCGAGGTGGGCGGATCGTTTGGGCTCAGGAGTTCGAAACCAGCCTGAGCAAGAGCGAGACCCCGTCTCTACTAAAAATAGAAAGAAATTGGCCAAACAACTAAAAATAGAAAAAATTAGCCGGGCATGGTGGTACATGCCTGTAGTCCCAGCTACCTGGGAGGCTGAGACAGAAGGATCGCTTGAGCCCAGGAGTTTGAGGTTGCTATGAGCTGGGCTCACACCATGGTACTCTAGCCTGGGCAAGAGAGTGAGACTCTGTCTCAAAAAAAAAAAAAAGGAATGTATTTCTTGAACTAGTAGGGAGCACACTTATGGTAATATAAATCACTTACCTTATTATCTTAGGAAATGTGTCACATATGTTTTTAACACTTTCATAATATTGCTATTGTTGAATCTGCCAGGCATATCTGAATATTTTAGTGTTTTGATCTTATATTTTATACTACCTAATTGGTATTTTTTTCCTTTGAATTAACTAGGACATATGGAATCACTTAAAATTAGGTTCATACCATAGTCTTACTGTCAAAAAAACAGATTTCCAGCCTGATTTTAACTTCATCATATTCTTCTGTACAATGAAAAAACAAATCTGTATTTTGATCATCCAAATAGTAATTCAGGGCAGTGTTAACCTAGAAAAAACAGCATTAGGAGATCATGACTAAGGCACGTCACCAAAGTGATTTTCTTCTCTTTTATGCTTTTTTTCTTTTTCTTTTCTTTTTTGGTGAGACAACAGAGCCTTGCTCTGTCACCCAAGCTAGAGTGCAGTGGAATCACCATCGTTAGCTTACTGCAACCTCCAACTCCTGGGCTCAAGCCACCCTCCCTGCCTCAGCCTCCAGAGCAGCTGAGACTACAGGCATGCGCCACCATGCCTGGCTAATTTTTTCTATTTTTAGTAGAGACGGGATATTGCTCTTGTTCAGGCTGATCTTGAACTCCTGACTTCAAACAGTCCTCCCACCTTGGTCTCCCAGAGTGCTAGGATTACAGGCATGAGTCTTTTATGCTTTCTAATTATGAGATTGCATGAGTTTACCACCCTGTCTCCCCTCTTTGATGAGTGTTTGACACTTGGTACCTATGGAATTTCACATAACCAGTAGAAGTTTTAGAAAGATACCTTGCACTCATTGTTGTTCAGTTCTTTGCTTTTGACTTATCCTGACTTTATAAGACAAACCTTTCACCTCTTACATATAATGTAAAGAAGTGTGTCAGATTTTGAAAGGCAAGAATAGTAAGCAGTCTATTATTCATTCCTTTTGGTTGTGCTCATCTGAGAAATAGAGGGGAAAATCACTTCCTGATTATAAGCATGGACCTGTGTGGACATATGTAAAAAAGGTATAATAATTTCAGCCCACAAAGTTGTTATAAAATTAATACTTGATCAAAAGCACCCAGCACAGTTTCTGCCATAGAAAATACACAATCATGTTAACTATTTTTATGTGTTATTAAGGCACCCACTAATGTTCAATTACAGGTAATATGTCTTTGCAAAAGGAAGAATAACACACAAGTGAACAATAAAGTCCACAACCTCATTTAAGGCATTTTTTTGAACTTTTTCTTTTTTTCTATATGAGTTTCTAAAAAAGCAGATCTTGCTGAACTGATTTTTTTCCATTTGTCATTTGGTGGAGGTTATAACTAGCAGTTCAAATAGGATATAGTTGGTTCATAGAGGGTGCTGTTCCTTCACTTAGCTGAGTGACTTGTTTTGGGGAAATTAAAAAAAAAAAACTAGCTATTCAAGATAAAAACTGTACATGGGTAACTACTTACGGTTCCTGTCTTTAAAGTATGAAAAGTGAAGTACTGTGCAGTGAAAAGATTTTTTAATCTCATACAAGCTCAAGATATAGTTTAAGTCCTTTTAAATTCTGTGAAAGACAGTGAATGTTCATAGTTAGTTTCTAATTGCAAATCTTTAAGTTTTTTTCTAAATCAGCCTTATTGCCTTAATCTGATATTTAGCACCTTCAAAAAATTGTTCAAGTCAATAAACAGAAAAAGGATCTTTATTTGGTTCTGTTACAAGATTTGCTCATTTAACCTTTAGTGAGTCTCTTTAAAATAGGAATGATGATATAACAGAAATCCTATAACTTCCAAAGCCCTGTACAGAGGAAGGGGAGAATTAATTCAGCAACAGCAATGCCTATCACTAATCAGGCAGTATTTTGGGATATTTGTAGTGGATTTTAATTAACTGAGTAAGTCATATCATTTAGTACTATGGATAATTCAGAAGTGGATGTTTTAAGAAACCTAATTTCAGTACTTAAGAAAAAATTTTATAAAAACATTAAGATAGAAAGAGGCAGATATTAGTAACTCTGATTTATAGATGAAGAAATTGATATGAAGTTCAAATAAAAATTTGAATTTATATAAAAAGGACATACCGGTAAAAGGGACTCATTATCAGTTTTTATTGGTATGCTTTTTCTTCTAGAAAATTAAGCATTCATTGTTGGGAAGATATTTATATGTTTTTAATGATCTTGGAAACATGACCTATTATTTTAACCTATTGAATAGATAAATGTTGAACAAATAAATTTTGTATCCCAATTCAAATTTTTGTATTTTGTATCCAAATACAAATATAAACTGTAAAGTTTCAACATAGGCAACTGATTTATTTTATAGACTGTACCTATTTGTGAGGTGTTGGCAATGCTGCTTTGAAAGAGGTTTATAGGCCGGGCAAGGCAGCTCACACCTGTAATCCTAGCACTCTGGGAGGTCCAAACGGGAGGATCACTTGTGCTCAGGAGTTTGAGACCAGCCTGAGCAAGAGTGAGACTCCGTCTGTACTAAAAATAGTAAAACTTAGCCAGGTATGGTGGTGCATGCTGGTAGTCCCAGCTACTTGGGAGGCTGAGGCAAGAGGAGCACTTGAGCCCAGGAGTTTGAGGTTGCTGTGAGCTAGGCTGATGCACTCTAGCCCAGGCGACTTAGTGAGACACTCTCAAAAAAAAAAAAAACAGAAAAAAAGAAAGCAGTTTATAGCTCCCTGTGTATGGAATGGATATATGGATGAGTATGTATGGAAGCTAAAGTGAGACAGATTTTATAAGAACGTATAGCTGCCAGAGCTGTCTGAAAATGGTAAAATGGTTTTGCTTGCAATATAGTTTTCTGTATTCTGTTCGTCATAAACTAGACTGTCAGCTGGTATGCATTGAAAAGATTAGAGTCTGCTAACACTTTTCATGACATTTTCTATTCCTAAAATCATGAGGTTAAATAAATGTACAGTGTATTTTTAAAGAGGGATAGAGAAAAGGGATTGCTAGAAAGTTTCTTTACAAAAAGAAAGACATGTTAATGGACTTTTTTCTCCCCAAAATAACAGATTTTTGCTTACTTTTTTTGTATGACACTTTTCCATTCTGATCTTTCCTTCTGTTGTAAAATAGCATTTCTATGTATTTTCCAAGGAACATAATTGATAACTTTATTAAAGGCCCTTCTGCCTTTTGGCTTTCACTAGTTATAAGAATATTTACCACAATATTCTAAAAATACAGAGTCGTGCCTTCAAGCAGTGATAAGATGAGAAGGAACAGCTTTATTTGGATAGACTTTGGAGCCAAAGAGTGAAGTATGACCTACTTGATTAGGGGTCCTTCTTTGTACACTTAAGCCACCTTTTGGCTTTTCCAAGTTGCCAAATTGTTTTTATTCACGAGTTGTAATTCCCTTCATTTAGCTCCTTTTTATTCACTGGTTTCCATGATCTGCCAGTCCACTTTTAAAATAGCCGCCAATTGACAGTGCTGCTTTGTTGTTCTTCCCAGCTACTCTAGGGCTCCTGCCGATGATCTCAAATGCAGGAGCAGCAGAGGTGCTTTGAGAGAGAGAGAACACAATGTCAAAGAGTCCAGCGGGGGACCAGCAGATTGTGGGAAACCATGTGACTGTGTGATTCACATCTCCAAGGAGAGAAAACCGGTTGTTTCTGTGTCTAGATCTACCCTGTTATGAGAATAATACCATCAATAATGTAATTTTAATTGCCTGGATGCTTTGACGCTAGCTTAAAAAAATAAAACTCAGCAGCCAAGTTACTGGTCATGTATAAGTTTCAGTTAAACTGAATTTGATGACATTTAAATCAGGACAAAATAAGGACTAGGAGTTTCAAACTCTGATGTTTTAGGTATTAGGGGTTGGTAAGTGTGTGTGTGTGTGTGTGTGTGTGTGTGTGTGTGTGTGTGCGCGCGCGCGCGCGTGCACGTGCCTATGTGTGTGTGTGTATAGAGAGGGAGAGTCACTAAAATATTCAACTCAATTCTTTTGCCACCAACCTTAGGTGACCTGATGCTATTTGGTTTGTATATTACTTCTAATAGTGAAACTCTTAAAAAGCTCACTTGAATAAAGCCATACTTAAAAAATTAGAAAACACGTTACTAAATTTCAAATTTTGACTTTAGGACATTGTTGCCAAGGGTCAAATCTTACGAGGGATTAATTTCTTATGCTCTTTTGTTACACAATTGCTAATGAACTATAATTTCCTAATATGTGTTTTTGCATATATTTAGATCAAGGAATTTTCTTCAGTCCTTAGAACATATAGAAGGGAAAGTCGGTAACATTAATGTTAGGAGAGCATAACATGGTCCTTTCTTTTAATCTATAATTCTAGGACGACATAGACAGCCTAAACCCAGTTCTCAGGGACAACCCGCAACTTCATGAGGAAGTGAAAGTCTGGGTAAAGGAACAAAAGGTTCAGGAGATTTTTATGCAAGGTAACTATTTTGAAGTTATGCATTAATTTTTTTTGGATCTAGGCAACTTAATATATTTGTCTTTGGTCGTTCAGTTATTTCCAATATAAATCAAGGTTTAGTCTAATATTTTGAGTTACATATATGGTCCAGGGAAAATAATAGCAGAATTATAATAATTTCAATACAAAGTTGCTAATTTCACTAGTTTACTGACTTATTTGAGCTAACGTGCCTGGCATGAAGTTGTAGTCACCCACGTGCTTTGTTGATAAAAAAAAATTCATATTATAGAATGTGCCAGTCCTAGAGAAAGAAGCATGGTTTGCAGTAGAGGGCTGCCCAAAGCCATGATTGATTACCTTTGAAAAATGTTGTTAGTATCTGAAAAAAAGTGGCCTATTTCAGTGTACTTTCTTCAGCAGTTTAGTAGTCTTAGTTTTGCTTCCCTGTTTACTAAGTTACAGGTTTATCTACCACATGTGACCCTCAGACTGGTGAAGTTTTATAATTCTTAGCAATTCCCTTTTCTATCAGTACAATCATATATTATAAATACAAGCTTTTGTGACATTGAATTGAAATCGAGACAGTATGGCATGAACTGATGATATGTTGCTGAACATTTTTAAGAATGAAAGTTTGTTAAATTCCCGTATTTATCTCAACCCTCAACTTCCATACCATTAAGCATTAATAGATAATCTCAACAGTTGTGACTATATTGCTTTATAGGGGCATGTACAGGAGCAGATCATCTACTTACTAAATTCTTCTTAAGCTAAATATTCTTTAAACTTTACTATGGACAATTTCAAATATACATACAGATAGAATATTTCAGTGAACTTCATCCTTCTATCTCTCACCCCCAACAACTATCAAACCTTGCCTGATTCTGCCCTATCCATATCCCCTTTTATGTCTGTCAAGTTTTAGACTTCACCTCTTTCTATTAATTTTTTTAAACAAAGCCATCATACCACTATTATGCCAAAAAATTAATAGTTCCTTAATATCAAATACTGGATAGTTGGTTCAAATTTCCATTTGTGTCATAAATGATTTAAACAGGTTTCGTTTTTTAAAAATCAAAGGTCTAGTAGTCTACACGTTGTGATGGTTTGCTATGTCCCCTTCGTCACTCTTCCCCTGCCCCCTTTCCTTGCAATTTATTTGTCAAAGAAACCAGGCTAATTTTTTTTACTTTTGTTTCTGTGTTGTATCCTTAGAGGAGAAAAGATTCAGATGGTATAGTCCCTATCCATTCTAGGCAGAATTGTATGAAGAACAAGCCAGTGTAGATGGTTTGTTAGTGGGAATTGAAAACTGATCATATTTGGAGTTATTCTATAGGCATTTTCTATATTATTTATAAAAAATAATATGGAGTCTCAATCTTTCCATATTTGGAAAAGACTGAAGTTTGTGTAATGGATTATGGCTAGTAAATAGTGTTTACCTATCACCTCCTTTAAATTATAGCCAGTCAACATCTTCATTTTTCTCTAGATGAATGTATTTAATTTCTAGGTCATAGGTAATACTTTTACAGATGTGTTAAATGCTTTGTATATTTTAGGCTGATATTGGCATAGGTTTTTTTTTTTAAAACTGTCAGATATGTATTGAACCATTAATTTGGTATATTGAATCTATTATAACTATAGAAGAAAGAACATCAGCATAGCAATCAGAAATATAAATTCAGTCCTAGCTCTTTGACTTAAACATTTACTTCATCTATCAATCTCACTTTCTTCATTTTTATAAAAGGCATAACAATACTAAGAGTTAGAAAAGATTAAATAAACACGTGGCAATTTTGAAAGCACTTTGTAAATTGTTAATGTATAATACTGTTATTAAGGTACAGGAATTTTTCCCCCTCACAGTTTTTGTTAAACTTTAAAGTACTTGGTCATTTTAGTACCTATGAATTGAAAATAATTTTCATCTCCATTATCCTCTTCCATGGAGTCATGTTTGTTCTATTAGGCATATTTGAATATACACAGATATATATCATTTAATATTGAATCTTTGCTCATTTTCTAAAAGCTGTCTATATATAAGGATATAGATAACCTTTGAAAAAGTGAGTTTAACCCAAAAGTACACCATATTTCTTGTAAAAAAAAAAATTCTTAGTGCTATATTTATAAATTCACTTTATCAATCTCTTCGTGTTCTAAGACTTTTAGCAGTTTTTTCTAGCTGTCTCAGAAGATTCAAAATTTGTAGCTGCTTATGGTAACATTTTGGCAACTAGAAGACTCAGACATCAGGTTCCCAGTTACCTAGGAACTTTCCATTTCAGCCATGTAGTCATCTACCCCACTCTTATTAAGGTAGCCGTATAACCTTACTACATTCTAGACCACTATAACTTTACATTTTGTACTGTTTTCTTATTAACTCATGATCCCAGACACATTCTTTTTGTCTTAAAGTATTTCATCTCCATTGAATCAGGAAGTATGTATGTCTGGTAGCATACATGTAATAACTTCAGAATGATCTGTTCCAAAGGATATTTACTTGTCTCTTAAAACACTTTTTTTAAAACTGATATTTGGGTATGATATTATTCATCTATCAAATAGCTCACGTTTCTCCTAAAAGGTAGTTCTTAAGGGAAAATGTCTCCATTTAAGATATCCGTATTTCTTGTGTTTCTTTTAAAGGTCCTTATTCCTTAAATGGATACAGAGTGAGAGTATATAGACAAGACTCTGCCACCCAGTGGTTTACTGGCATAATTACTCATCATGATCTCTTCACCCGCACCATGATCGTTATGAATGATCAGGTAAATAGTTCAACTAATATTTTTGTAGAGACTTTTATAGTTCATATAGTCCATGCCAAAAAAAAAAAATGCATCACCAGTTTGATACTAAATAATTTTAATCTTTCAGGTTTTTAGTTATATAATCTTAATAAATTTAAATGCAACTGATGTTACATAGAGGTCATTTCAGGTCACAGGGAGATAGTGATGCCAAGTTTATTTCAACACTGGTAAAATCAGTCCCTGAAATAGAGGGACCAGACTCTTTTAATTGATTAGTCTTTTTTTTTTTTTTAATCCTTAGGTTAGCTAAAATTTTGTTTCTCAAAGTCTCAGTTCTGTCTCTCCAATAATAAAAGTATTTCCCAAATGGTTTCTTTTCACTAATGAAAACTTTTAATGCACACTTAGTTCTCACATCAAATTTCAGCTGTGGTATGCTCACTTAAGTTTTATGGCAAATCTTATCGATGCTACAGAGTTTTAAGTAAGTCTTGAAATGTGGAAAAAAAAATGTTCACTTTTTGAAATGTTCACTTGTTTGTTTTTGTGGAAAACATAGATATTTATGTCTTCTGCCTTATTAGATTCTGAAGTGTATCTGATAGAGCCCTTTTATAAACAATTCAAATACTTTGGTTAAAATTTTAGTCAAAATGCTAAATAAATTATATTTTTTCCTTAAAAAGTGACAATATTGCCTTGAATTTTTATAATAGTTCTTTCTTTAACCACATTTTAAAAATTATTCATTTGCACAATTTTTGTCTTTTTTCTTCTTCCCGGATTCTACCTTTTAGTTTTATCTTACAGCTGCTTTTTGGAAATGACTTCATATTTTTAAAATACATTTTATAACTTGGCATCCATACTTTTTTTTTTGTAGTGTCACTGCCTGTTGGCATCTGTAGTCTTAATTAATTCTTATCCTTGTTTTTTAAGGTGAACTTACAGTGGATATTTTTGCTTTTTAATTCTTGGTTAGCAGTTAAAACAGTTTCAGAAGGTTAAAAAAATAATTTTATCATTAAAGATTAAAATGGATGATTGTAAGTCTGACAGTATCTTATAAATTAAGGATCCCAAACTGATTTGTAAACATCTTTGCTAAGTGAAGAAATTGTACCAAATAGCACATTGGTTAGCTCATTGGATTTAATTTTTGTTTTTGTTTTGTGTCATGGATTAGGTACTAGAACCACAGAATGTCGATCCTTCTATGGTTCAAATGACCTTTCTAGATGATGTTGTTCACTCTTTGTTAAAAGGTGAAAATATTGGCATTACATCACGACGAAGGTCTCGTGCCAATCAAAATAGCAACGCTGCTCACGTATGTATGTTACTAGGGGTGCATTTTTGTAAAATATTTTTCCTTACGCTACTTAAAACAAGGTAGTAAACAATCATTGTTAATTGGTTATTTTTAGGGTCATTATACACGTGCGCAAGCAAATAGTCCCAGACCAGCAATGAATTCCCAAGCTGCAGTACCAAAACAGAATACACACCAGCAACAGCAACAAAGAAATATTCGTCCAAATAAGAGGAAGGGCTCAGATAGCAGTATACCAGATGAAGAGAAAATGAAGGAAGAAAAATACGATTATATATCACGAGGAGGTAGGACCCACTTTTTTTTTTTTTTAGGGAAATGAGAACAAAAATACATTTTAAATATGTTTATTTAGTATTGATTATGAAAAATAAGACTGTTCTTTTCTTTTAATACTACAGAAAATCCTAAAGGTAAAAACAAACACTTGGCGAGTAAAAGAAGGAAACCTGAGGAGGATGAAAAGAAATTAAACATGAAAAGACTTCGAACTGACAATGTTTCAGATTTTTCTGAGAGTAGTGACTCAGAAAATTCAAATAAGAGAATAATAGATAATTCCTCAGAGCAGAAGCCAGAGAATGAATTGAAAAATAAAAATACTTCAAAGATAAATGGAGAAGAAGGAAAATCCCAGAATAAAGAGAAGGCAGGAGAAGAGACACTACTAGATAATAGCCAGCCTCCCTGGGATCAAATACAAGAAGATAAAAAACATGAAGAAGCAGAGAAGTGGAAGTCTGTTGATACTCAGCTTCAAGAAAACATGATTATCCATTCATCAGAACAGGCGACACTTTCTGATCATAATCCTAATGATTTACTTCCTCAGGAATGCAATATGGAAAAAACACATACAGTGGAATTATTACCAAAGGAGAAGTTTGTATCCAGACCGCCTACACCAAAATGTGTTATTGATATTACAAATGACACTAACTCAGAAAAGGTGGCTCAGGAAAACTCAAGTACCTTTGGCCTTCAGACACTTCAGAAAATGGATCCTAACATTAGTGATTCAAAATCAATTGCAAATGCAAAATACTCAGAAACAGCAAAACAAGATTCTGATCAGAGCTGGGTCAGTGATGTAGTTAAAGTGGATTTAACCCAGTCAAGTGTTATAAATGCTTCTTCAGGAAATGATCACCTGAATATGGAAAAAGAGAAAAACCAATATATCTCTTACATGTCATCTTTAAGTACAATTTCTGTCATGGAAGATAAGCTGCATAAGCGAAGTCCGCCTCCAGAGACTATAAAATCTAAACTTAATACTTCAGTAGTAGATGCTCATAAGACAAAATCCAATCCCTCACCTGAAGTTGTTAAACCCAAAATAACGCATTCTCCTGATTCTGTAAAGTCTAAGAGCGCTTATGTGAACAGCCAAGCTACTGGTGAAAGAAGATTGGCAAGTAAGATAGAACATGAGTTATCAAGATGCAGTTTTCATCCGGTTCCTACTAGAGGCAGTACATTGGAAACTACAAAGAGCCCTCTAATCATTGATAAAAATGAGCATTTCACAGTTTACAGAGATCCTGCACTTATTGGGTCAGAAACAGGAGCTAATCACATTTCACCTTTCTTAAGCCAGCATCCTTTTCCTCTTCATTCCTCATCCCACAGAACCTGTTTGAATCCAGGTACCCATCACCCTGCCTTAACTCCAGCACCCCACTTACTAGCCGGATCATCTAGTCAAACACCATTACCTACCATTAACACACACCCTCTGACTAGTGGGCCACACCATGCTGTTCATCACCCTCATTTACTTCCCACTGTGTTACCTGGAGTGCCTACTGCCTCCTTACTTGGTGGCCACCCACGGCTAGAGAGTGCTCATGCCAGCAGCTTGAGCCACTTAGCACTAGCACACCAGCAACAGCAACAGTTATTACAGCACCAGTCACCTCATCTTCTTGGACAAGCCCATCCTTCTGCTTCATATAATCAGCTTGGACTTTATCCAATTATTTGGCAGTATCCAAATGGAACACATGCATACTCAGGACTTGGTTTGCCTTCTTCTAAGTGGGTTCACCCAGAAAACACAGTTAATGCTGAAGCTTCGTTAAGGAGGGTAAGTTTACACTGTGGTGGGCCACATATCAATGTATATTTATTAATCAGTGTGGTTAAGTGCTTTTTCAATATCCCATATATTTAGGTCATTTTCTATTATACAAACAACTATTTTTCCATGTGCTTAATAACCTCAGAGCAGTGGAAGTGGAAATCTCAGAAAAGCCTGTTTATAAAGAGTTAGTTTAAAGAAGTAAAACTTTTTAGAGTGTAATAGTTATTTATTTTTCTTCTTCCCGGATTCTACCTTTTAGTTTTATCTTACAGCTGCTTTTTGGAAATGACTTCATATTTTTAAAATACATTTTATAACTTGGCATCCATACTTTTTTTTTTGTAGTGTCACTGCCTGTTGGCATCTGTAGTCTTAATTAATTCTTATCCTTGTTTTTTAAGGTGAACTTACAGTGGATATTTTTGCTTTTTAATTCTTGGTTAGCAGTTAAAACAGTTTCAGAAGGTTAAAAA
>NW_012135525.1:1615965-1665445 GCF_000956105.1 Propithecus coquereli
GTATCCATAATTATTTTGCTCAACTAAATGTCGAGACATGAAATTTCTGGATTAAAATTTATATTAAATTGTAAAGGTGTTTGTTTTTTTGTTGAGATAGGGTCTCTATCGCCTAGTCTGGAGTGCAGTGGCGTGATCATAGCTCACTGCAACCTCAAATTCCTGGGCTCCAGTGATCCTCCTGCCTCAGTCTCCCGAGTACCTGGGACTATAGGTGTGAGCCACTGTGCCTAGCCAACAATTTGTTTTTAAAAAGTAATTTCACAGTGTCTATCAAAAACCTTACTATTTTATGTACAGGCACAGTGGCTCATGTCTGTCTGTAATCCTAGCACTTTGGGAGGCCTAGGCGGGAGAATCACTTGAGGCCAGGAGTTCAAGAGCAGCCTGAGCAATGTAGTGAGACCCTGTCTCTACAAAAAATAGAACAATTAGCTGGGTGTGGTGGTACACGCTTGTAGTCCCTGCCACTCAGGAGGCTGAGGCAGGAGGATCACTTCAGCCCAGGAGTTTGAGGTTACAGTGAGCTATGATCACACCATTGTACTCTAGCCAGGGCAACAGAGCAAGACCCTGTCTCAAAAATAAGCAAAATTGTTATATTCCCCAGCTGAATATTTGTGTATTAATAATTTACATATTAGTGGTTTATCACAAGCTATAACTCTTTGATCCCCTTCTTCCCTATGGATGCCCAAGGTTGGAGATTCCTAGTATTTGGGAGTAAAGTTACAGCTGAAATTCTCCCTACCTAATGAAGTACTGCTGAAGGTGGTGGGTATAGGGCTCTTATTCTTTCATGTACTATGTGATTTCTCTAGCAAATTGATTTTTATGCTACAAAATAGTTGTTAAAAGCAATACCAGCCCTGGTATCAAAAGTGAAGAAATGGATGTCACTGTTAAACTCCCGGGACACAGTCTTATCCTTTGTACTACCCAGGATACTCTTCAAGTATGCCCCAGAAGCTCTTTTTAATGCCTTTTTTTGTTTATATGTTTTTGTGGTTAAAAACACATAATATTAAATTTACCATCCTAACCATTTTTAAGTGTGTAAATTAGTACCATTAACACTTCACATTGTTGTGCAGCAGGTCTCCAGAATTTTTCATCTTGTAAAATTGAAACTATATTTATTAAACACTAAATCCCCTTCCCCTAGCCTTTGACAACCACCCTTCTACTTTCTGTTTCTATAATTTTGACTACTTTAGATATTTCATATGAGTGAAAATCATACAATATTTATTCTTTTGTTACTGACAATGTCCTCAAGGCTCATCCATGTTGTAGCATGTGACAGGATTTTTTTTTTAATTTAAAGCTGCATAATATTTCATTGTGTGTGTGTGCTATATTTATCCATTTATCTGTCAATGGACACTTGGGTTGCTTTCACCTCTTGGCTTTTGTTTATAATGCTACAGTGAACATGGGAGTTTTTAAAACCTTAATGTCATCTTTTTTGACAGCTTTTTGAAGTTGAGTGAGATCACAGTTGGGCGTAGTGATTTAGAAGACAATGCTAGTGACTTTCTACTTTACTTCAGGGATAATATTTCTTACATATAGCATTGGAAATGCCTATAGATACAAAGAATAGTGTCTGTCATGCCAAAAGTTTGTTAGAGAAACTGTTATATATTGGCTAGCAGTGATGACATACATAGACTGTGGTCATGAGTCCTTCTATCAGTCCCAAGATGTTGGATAGATGACTTTGATGGTAAGGGGCACCAAGTGGTTGGTGGTACAAGATACAGTTCTAACAATTTTGGAAGGTGTTTCTCATGGCTTATTCCTATTGCAAACATTGACTCCTTTTAGCTCCACCTTCATGAGTTTTGGCCTTCTTTAATGAAATCACCTGTGATTGCCACAATTTATTCTACACCAGCATCACTGCATTCGATGTTGGCAAAATCTCAGTTCTAGAATCTTGCTTCCGTTGATCACAAGCTTCTCACCCATTCCCATTCTTGATGGTGCCATTGATCTCGTGGTAGGTAGAATCATATTAGAATGTGTACATCACGTAGTCAAAGTCAGTGAAGAGTCATTAATCACTCTTTGCCAGCATCGAAAGTAGGCCTGGTGACCCAGATGCCTAGTGCACTCACATTTTTACTCTGACCCTTCTCTCTCATGTGTCATGAATGTAGCTTTAACTGCACAGCTAGAAGAGCACAAGGGAGCCAAGAGCTGGCTAATAGCTTTGAATCTTCTTTACTTCCAAACTCTGGAAAATAGACCTAAGTAACTGTTTAAAATGGCTTGGGTCTGAGATTATTTGCCTTGGAAAGAAGAAAAATAAATAAATAAAATGGCTTGGGGAAGGAGTTTTACTCAGTATGTGTCATATGTACGTAGACTGAGACCATGACTGTCCAGCCTCTATGTTTATAGGAACATAAAATGTCTTAACTGCTCATAAATGTGTTAAACTAAAACAAACGTATTGGGTTTTTATTTATGTAAAATTATAAGGGAGTAAATTTAAATAACATTTTGAGCAAAAATGAAGATCTCTTACCCTAGTATTGTGACCAAAAGTGAAGAAACAGTATAAGCACGAGATGCTAGATTAGAAAATAATTTTGAATGTTATTTTATAGAGCAAAAGCTTTGTTATCATTGCCATAATTGATAGCAATTTAAGATTTCTAGATCTTGTAGAACTGAGGCCATTTGAGACATTGTATATTTGAATGATTCTTATGTGTATATACATTTTTCTCTTATGCAAGGTTTATAGCTATAGTGTATGTTTTTAATCTAATTTTATAACAGTATATCTTTTCTTTTCTTTTTTTTTTTTTTTCTTGTGACAAGAGTCTCACTCTGTTGCCCAGGGTAGAGTGGAGTGGCATCATCACAGCTCACCACAACCTCAAACTCCTGGGCTCAAGCATAGTATATCTTTCTGATATCATATAATGTTTGTATTATCATTTTGAGATGTACAATTTATTCCCTTTGTTAAAACCAGAGGCGATTGTATTTTTCTGATATTCGACTATCATCCTATTGACAAACTCATAAAATATGTTCTAGAGAAATGTCAGTGTAGAAACAATCCGTAACATGAAATTAGATGGTTGTATGTCTCAACTCAGAGGTTGCTGTCATCACATATTCAGTTACGAGATAGACACCTTATATTGACATACAAAATTAACTTTGTTAGACTTCCACACCTCCAAGTTTAATGGTCCAACAATGTTTATAGCTTTTAGTCAAATGAGGAGTACATTTGGGTTTTGAAAATGTAATTATCTGCCAAGTGTCAGTAAATTGTTACATTGAAAAAGCTAATTATTTTTAATGACAAAAACCGGCAAGTGAACTTGATTATAATTTCTTTTTCTGATAAAATGTATTTTAGGAATAACATTCTGTTTTTGCTATTAGCAACATACATTCTTTTGCTGTTAGTAAGCTAGATTCTGTGTACAGCATTTATAGTAAGCCAAAGGCACTGATTTTAAGATCTTCTTTTAGTAAAATAACAAATTTCTGGAAATTACATTTTAATACTAGTTAGTTTTCTACATAATTTGGAAAAATATATATAATTATGTTACTTAATTGAATATTTCTCCTAAGATAAATTTAGAAAAGGTTATGGGTTTCACAAATACTGGTATTAATGTTATACTGTGGTACTGTGTTTACCTTTTTCTGTAACTGAAGTCTAGATTTTTTTTTTTTAATAGAATTCTCCCAGTCCTTGGTTACATCAGCCCACCCCTGTGACCTCTGCAGATGGTATTGGATTACTTAGTCACATTCCTGTCAGACCTTCTAGTGCAGAGCCTCATCGGCCTCTTAAAATTCCAGCGCATTCCAGTCCACCATTGACAAAAACTTTAGTAGATCATCATAAAGAGTAAGTTCACCCATGCTTAAAAATTATGAATACCTTATCTTTCATGGTGTTTCTTAATTTACTTTTTAAACAGTTAATACTGAGTTAATAAATGTCTTAAAACTAGGCTTCGAAGAAGTATTGTTCTGTTTTGATGTACCTTCTAATTTACTTGATATATTAGAGTATATGCCACGATATGTTTTACTTTTGTAATAGAATGATGTTGCATAGAAGCTGTCTTTGTATTTTGCAAGATAAAGTGATTACAGTAATCTTTGTATATTTTCTTTACAGAGAATTGGAGAGGAAAGTTTTTATGGAACCATTACGGTCTGTTGCATCCACATCAGCAAAAAATGACCTGGATCTAAATAGGTCACAGACTGGAAAAGATTGTCACCTGCATAGACATTTTGTGGATCCACTATTAAATCAATTACAGAGGCCACCCCAGGAGACTGGAGAGAGATTAAACAAATATAAGGAGGAACACCGTCGAATTCTTCAAGAAAGTATTGATGTTGCTCCCTTTACAACTAAAATCAAGGGGCTTGAGGGTGAAAGAGATAGTTATTCCAGAGTAGCATCATCATCTTCTAGTCCTAAAAGCCATGTCATCAAACAAGATACAGATGTAGAACGCTCAGTATCAGACCTTTATAAAATGAAGCACTCAGTTCCTCAGAGTTTGCCCCAAAGTAACTATTTCACTACATTGTCTAATAGTGTGGTCAATGAACCACCGAGATCATACCCATCCAAAGAAGTTTCAAATATTTACAATGAAAAACAGAGTAATGCCCTTGCAGCAGCAGCAGCAGCAGCTAATCCTCAAACCCTGACTTCGTTTATATCGTCTCTTTCAAAGCCACCACCTTTGATTAAACACCAATCAGAAAGTGAAGGTTTAGTAGGCAAGATACCAGAACATCTTCCCCATCAGATTGCCTCTCACTCAGTAACAACCTTCAGAAATGATTGTAGGAGTCCTACCCATTTGACAGTTTCTTCTACAAATACACTCCGTAGTATGCCTGCTTTACATAGAGCACCAGTGTTTCACCCACCAATCCATCACAGCCTGGAAAGAAAGGAAAGCAGCTATAGTAGCCTTTCTCCTCCAACTTTAACTCCAGTGATGCCAGTAAATGCTGGTGGGAAAGTTCAAGAATCACAAAAACCTCCAACTCTAATACCTGAGCCAAAAGACTCTCAGGCAAATTTTAAGAGTTCTTCTGAACAGACTTTGACAGAAATGTGGAGACCTAATAATAACCTCAGCAAAGAGAAAGCTGAATGGCATGTGGAGAAAAGCAGTGGAAAATCACAGGTTGCTATGGCATCTGTCATTGTACGTCCACCTTCGAGTACAAAAATTGATAGCATGCCAGCAATACAGTTAGCTTCTAAAAATCGAGTTAGTGAAAGATCTTCAACTGGGACAAATAAAACAGATTGCCTCAAACCAGCAGAATCCGGAGAGACTGGAAGAATCATTTTGCCAAATGTGAATTCAGATAGTGCTCACACAAAATCTGAAAAAAACTTTCAGGCTGTCTCACAGGGCAGTCTTCCCAGTTCAGCCATGTCTGCCGTAAATACCATGTGTAATACCAAAACGGATGTATTCACATCTGCTGCCACTACTGCCAGTGTTTCCAGCTGGGGTGGTTCAGAAGTAATTTCCTCTTTATCAAATACCATTTTGGCCTCTACATCCTTAGAATGTACCTCTTCAAAAAATGTCAATCAGTCAATGGTTCCAACACAAGAATGCAAGGTCAGCACCACAGCTCCAGTTACACTAGCCAGTAGTAAGACAGGAAGTGCTATTCAGCCCAGTTCTGGGTTCTCAGGCACAACTGATTTTATCCATTTAAAAAAGCACAAGGCAGCATTGGCTGCAGCTCAATATAAAAGTAGTAATGTCAATGAGACTGAACCTAATGCTGTGAAAAATCAGACATCTTCAGCCTCCCTTCCCCTGGATAGCACTGTAATCTGTAGTACAATTAACAAAGCAAACTCTGTAGGAAATGGGCAAGTATCCCAGACAAGTCAACCGAACTACCATACTAAACTGAAAAAGGCTTGGCTTACTAGACATTCAGAAGAAGATAAAAATACTAATAAAATGGAAAATTCAGGGAATTCTGTGTCAGAAATTATTAAGCCATGTTCTGTCAACTTAATAGCCTCTACATCTAATGATATACAAAATAGTGTAGATAGTAAAATTATAGCTGATAAATATGTAAAAGATGATAAAGCCAATAGGAGAAAAGCCAAAAGAACTTACGAATCTGGCTCTGAAAGTGGAGAATCAGATGAAAGTGAAAGTAAGTCAGAGCAAAGGACTAAAAGGCAACCTAAGCCAACATACAAAAAGAAGCAAAATGATTTACAGAAGAGAAAAGGTGAAATAGATGAAGATTTGAAACCCAATGGAGTTCTCAGCAGGAGTGCCAAAGAGAAAAGTAAATTGAAGTTGCAAACCAACAGTAATAGTAAGTCAATTACTTTGTTTTATCTCAGATAAAATGTGCTGAATGTTTTAGCCGTAATGATGTGGTTCTTTAAAGGTTAGTGAGCTTAAAGGGATCTTTTGCCTTTATTTTCATGCCTTAGTTTTAGGTATACGCTCACTGATTTCATTTCTACATTTCATAAGTAATCCTGTAAGAGAAAAGGAGAGAAGATTTATTCCTCCATTTTTAAGAGACTTGTAGAAATACATCTGTTTTACCTAGCACTCACTGTAGGTAATGTGTGTAACCCAATTTTTAATTTAGTAGTTTTTCATAATTTAGACCATTTCTAGGAACTGTCAGAATACAATTATGGCTGTCAAAATACCAAAATGGATTTCTAATATCAGCTAAGGTATTTACCTGTAACAGGGTTTAGTTGAAGAAGAAATCCTACTCACAAATACTTACTTTAGGGCACATTTCTAGAAGAGAATTACAGTTATCCCATGGCATATATGTGGAAGATTAGTTCCAGGAACCCCCATGAATACCATAATTCACAGATGGCTCAAGTACCTTATAGAAAATGGCTTAATACAGACATGTGCTGCATAATGACATTTTGATCAACTATAGAATGCATGTGTGACAGTGGTCTCATTAAGATTATAATGCTATATTTTTCCTATAGCTTTTCTATGTTTAGATACACAAGTGCTTAACATCGTGTTACAATTGTCTCCAGTATGCAGTATGGTAACATGCTGTGCAGGTCTGTAGTCTAGGCACAATATACCATCTAGGTTTGTAGAAGTACATTCTATGATGGTTCCACAATGAGAAAATCCTAAGGATGTATTTCTCATAATGTATCCCCATTGTTAACCAATGCATGACTGTATTTGCACGTAACCCATGCACATCCTCCTGCATACTTTATATCATCTCTACATTACTTATCTAATACAATGCCTGCACATCACTTCATTCATGTTTATTCAACGTGGTATTCTGCACATGGCAAATTCAAGTTTTACTTTTTGGAACTTTGTAGAATTTTTCCCTCCCACTATTTTTGATCAGTGGTTAGTTCAATCTATGGATGTCTAACCCACAGTTAATGGAGGGCTGACTATACTTCGGAATAATACGAATGTGGCCTATATTTCGCCCTTATCTGGTAAAAAATTGGAAGCGTATTGAAATTATCATCTGTTTAACTAACACTGCTGCTCATTCAAACAGTCCTTAATGGCTAAAAGGGGGAGGCTTGTGGTTTGCGTGTTCATTTCTATGTTCAAGAAGAATTTCCATAATAAGTTATAGCTTCAACATTGATAATATTTCTATTTCTTTTGTGGCTGTGGCTGGACAAAATAAGTGATACTTAACAGTAGTATTCACTATAAAGTGTTTCTATATGTTTTTACTCTAGAAGTAGTTTTTCTCAGTTTGTTTATTTCTTTTTAGGTATGTTCCACAATACAGAAAGCACTTAATAGTTCACTGTATCCAGGTGTTCATCCACATACAATATATGAAATATGTGACAATATGGACATTCAAGAAGTACTTTCACAAGCACTCGGATGCTTGGAGGCTCTTATTTATGCCATTTCTCTGAATGAGGTTTTCCCACATGCTTGTGTGGAAACCAGAGGCAAAGTGAAGGAGAGAAAAACAGGAGGATGGAATCATAGAAAAGGACAGTCAGAAAGTGAAAGAAGGACAAGCTCAACTAGAGACAGAGAGACTGACTGACTAAAATGCAAATATAGTCAGAAGACAGGGAGATTGACAACGAAGAATACCTGCCATTTATTTGAATATTGGATTATATACAATATTGCTTTTTCTCATGTGTTCTCCTTACTACCACCACCACTCCCCCCATGAATTTATAATAGATTTAGTGTGGTCAATAATTGTCTTCTGTCTCACATAACATTTCGTTTGGTGTTGTATATTCAAATACTTTAGTTAAACTTACAGAAAAAGAAAGCAGATAGGAACCTTCCAGCTTTTAACACTAGAAAACTCTTGTGAAGGTAAATTTATAAATTAACTCTTAATGAAGTACATACTCTCTTTTTATCTTGAGACGAATGTTCATATTCCCAAGTAAGAGTTCTGAGACAGGCCAGAATGAGTGCCTTTATTCCCATAAGTTGTGATGTCAAATCTCTTCTACTTGGTAACTAAGCGCTTATCTTCAGAGAGGCTGTTTATCCTATTTGTTCACCAAGTCCAAAGTAATGTTAAGATACTATTAAATGCCATCTATTAATTATGGACAAAGTATACATTTATTCTGAGCTATCTAAAAAAGTTCTTTTTTAAAAAAAATTTTTTTCTAGAGATGGGGACTCACTATGTTGTCCAGGCTGGAGTGCAGTGGCCAATTATAGGTACAATCATAATGCACTGCAACCTCAAACTCCTGGGCTCAAGCAATCCTCCTGCCTCAGCCTCCTGAGTTAGAAAAGTTCTTTAAATTGGGAGTTGTCATAAGTCAAGGAACTTCTAAACCTGAGTGGATTATCTACTTTATGGATTAAATGCGACCATTTTCCTTCTAATGTTTAGTGGGGTTGTCATCAGTCATGGTCAATCAAAAAGAGTTGAGTTAAGCTTTTACTTAGAGGATATATTATGATTACATACACTATTATACATGTGTAATTATATATTTTATACACACATAGTATATTTCTCAATACATTCTAAAGGCAGATTAATAGATTTTGCTGTATCTACTGTTTTGGAATATCTTCATATCTGCTGCCTTTTGTTTCTGTTAATTAAAAGTTGGCTGCTTTTCCATGACTCATTTTTACATAATTTCATTTTATAACTTGAAATTACCCATCATATTTAAGTATATATGTAAGTCCTATGATATACAACCAATGATTTAACTATGATCAGAGTTAATTTCTGTATCTCCAGAAAATATTTTTAAGGGGATGGAATATCAGAGATTAAAAGTTGGCATTTATTTGTCTCTTATTTTCTTCCTCCCCAATTGCTTAAGCAGCTATTTGCGGATTTGCTAATAGAAAACTAGGGTTAAAAAGGTTCTTATGAAAGAAGAAATATCCATTGACTTAGGTATTTTTTGTTGACTGAGTATATTAATCTTAAACTTTGATTTTAGATATTGCCAATAGATATATAGAATTGAAAGATGAAATTATATTGATCATACAAATACTATAGCAGTTAAATTTATAAAAGGAGTTAGCTACACTCATGTTTGGCCTAAAGCAAAAACTATAATATCAAAAGTTCTCTATATGAATTGGACCTTCCTGTCTTTGTAATTCATTTTTTTTTTCTTTTAAAAGCTCTCAGTGCCTATTTTGTGTCACATAATTGAGATTTGCTTTGAAATGTCTGGTTCTTTATTATAGTGCTGTTTAAATTGTTAACAGTGGTATGGTGATCTATACTCTGAACTGTTTCATTATCTGGAATTAAAAGCATATTGGTTAAAGTTATTTTCTAGTCAAAATATAATAGATTGCATTTAGTTTATTCTAGTGTAATAAATTAAAAAGTAAATAAATGATTAAAACCTACTGTGCCAAATAAAGATTTATCAGCAGTATAATAATTCAGTCATTTATTCTGACTTTTAAAAGCTCTGAACTTTTTGTACCAATCTATAGGAAGAATCTGTCTTACATACAATGGAGGAAATATAAACCTTTTACATAAGTTGGGGGGGGCAGTGTATGTCTATGTGTGTATATGCATGTGTGTTTCTCTAGTGGATTAAGCTAAATGGCTCCTTGCCCTAAGTTAGAGACAGAAGAGGAGGGAAAACATGTAATTATAAAGAACCAGGCTGCAATCCTAGAAGTGCTTAATAATTAGTCCTCATTTCAAATGGGCTACTCTATATTTTAAACACAGTACTTTCTCTAGTAAGATAAATGATCATTCTGTAATTGTACTGCTTACACTATCAACAAATAAGTAATAGTGGAGCTCTTGCTACAAGTCTCTGCCAGAAGGAGCTAGTCTCAGGAGAATAGTACCTCTCCACAAAATGAGCATGATTAGAAAATGCAAATGTAGGTTAGGAAACGCAGGGTAGGAAATACACTTTGTTCTTTAAACATGACAGAAATAGCAAACTATATAAATCTGTTGTCTGATATATAGCTATGTTAATATGGGTGGAATAAGTACACTTACAAACTGGAGTCAAGAAATACTTGCTAGTCCCAACCTAGTTTGCTTTTAAATAAATATATATTTTTAAATTTAATAGTCAAAACTTAATTTGGGGGGTTCCTCATGTTCTGGAGATTCCTCCTGCTCTGTAGATAACTGCTTACTTGAGCCAATGTTCTTAACACTTGTTAGGCTCAACTTAACAAATGTGATGGAGCAATGGTGTAGAATATGTAGATGAATTGACTTTTTTCTTTTGCAAATATTAGACTACATAGTTCACTTTCTTTCCTTTACACTTCTTCAGTGCTTTTTTTCTTTTCATCAATAAAGAGAGTTAAGTTAATATTGGCTTCTTCTTTTCTTTTTTCCCTTTTTTTTTTTTTTTTGGAGTCAGGGTCTTGCTTTATCACCCAGGCTGAACAGGCTGAAGGGCTGAAGTGCAGTGGCACAATAATAGCCTCTCAGGTAACTAGGACTACAGGTGCGGGCCACCATACCCGGTTAATTTTTCTACTTTCCGTGGAGGTGGGGTCTCACTATGTTGCCCAGGCCAATTTTGCACTCCTAGCCTCAAGCGACCCTCCCACCAAGTCCTCCCAAAGTGCTGGGATTATAGGTATGAGCCACTATGTCCGACCAGTTTTCTTCCTTTTACTTTCTTCAAACCTTTTTATTTTTCTAAAAGTTACTGCTTCCATCAATATGCTGATAGCACATGCAGGGTATTAAGGAAAAGATATTAGGAGAAATAACTTAGGCCCTTTTCTTTCAAATACAGGTTTTTTAAAATCACTTGTCTCAATGAGCTACACTTACCTTAGAAAATCAGATTAAGTATTTCAATAGAAATATGTTGAAAGTAGCATGAAATTTCTAAGTATAGAGACTTTTGGTCTTTAGGTTCTTGCTGTGGATCTTGAAAGAGCTTCCTCCTAGGTAAACCAAATTTCAGTATAGAAAGGACTGTATTTTCAGTCATGTTTTACATAGAATGAGAATGATTCTCATGTTTGCTAGTATACATATATAAATATTTAATATGTAAAGAGTTCAGTCAGCTGGAAAATTTACACAATTCTGCATTTCCAGTATACTGACATAAGAGTGGTTCATTTGGTTAGTAAGTAAATAGATATGCTGTTCTGGACTTTTTAGTTATTAATAAGTAACTAGAATTCTTAATGTCTTTGCTTCTTTTCTACAGTCTTACTGTATTGTCATCGTTATGTGACTGACTTGAATTTTATCTCAAGGAGTTTAACTTTTTATAAAACATAATCTTGCTAAAACTTTCCTACTGATTTTACAGCTGGCATTCCTCGCTCGGTATTAAAAGATTGGCGTAAAGTAAAGAAGCTGAAGCAAACTGGGGAATCCTTTTTACAGGATGACTCCTGCTGTGAGATAGGGCCTAATTTACAAAAGTGCCGAGAATGTAGACTTATTCGCAGTAAAAAAGGAGAAGAACCAACTCACTCACCAGTATTTTGTAGATTTTACTACTTTAGACGGTAAGTGAAAATATGAAATTGGGAAAAAATGTATTGGTATTAGAAATTATATTGTTATGCTGAAGGTCCCTTTTGGATAGGGGAATCAGTCTTTTGAGTCTCCATGTTTCTGAAACATTATAAAAGAATATTAAATTTTTTATGCTAAATTTTAACAGTAGCTAACTATTGAACTAAATACATACTCACATTATTACCTGTGTTCCATATGGCTTTTCTCTTCCAAGAGATTTATTCCTTAATGAGAAAATGTTAGTGTTTTTCCTAGAAAATCATAGGAAACAGCAATTTGGTTTTTGTTTAAGGAGTTTTTTAAAAATTTATATACTTTGGCCAAAACAATGTAGTATTCATATTTGTGCTTCAGGTAGTAATCACAAATTGTCTATTAAATCTAAGTAAACAATCTAGGCTATTAAGCTTAAGTCGATATATTCCATTGCAGTACCCATACTTTTATTAAACATACATTAAATATTTGTAACTGGAGAAATTTGAGTAGTAAAATGACAAGGAGGATTTATTAGTACTATGTCGCATGTCACAGGTTTTGTAATAAAATATAAAAACCACTTAACAGTTATTAATCTATTTTCTGATTTAATATTACTAAATATTACGTTAAAACTGAAAACTTACAGGCTTGTAAAAGTTCAACTAAGGAATAGCTAGATAACCTAGCCAGTAAAGACTGACTGATGTCTGTTTCACATTCTAAAATCAGTCATTCCTGGCTGTGAATCCCAACTCTGTCCCTTTATAGTTAATAAAGTTCCTATGTGACTTCATTAACTATAGTAGAAGTACAACTAAGCCTGTCTCCTCTACAAAATGTGAATGATAAATGTACCTAAGTTAGAGAGGTTTAATGAAAGTTAAAGGAGATAAAGTACACAAAGTCCTTAGTGTAGTCCCATTCATTCATGTGTGTGTATACATAAGGTCTGTCCAGAAAGTATCCAGCCATGGTTAATATAACGTGAATGGTTTGCACTACATCGATGTAACCTGGCAGCCAAGGAGAGTGGAATGGAATGCACATGTGTGAACAGTGAGTTCACCGTACTGCTCAGTGGGGTGCTAGACGCCATTGAGTGAGGATGTGTACTGTGTGGCTGTCACATTCAAAATGACTGAACAAGTAGAGCAGCAGATCTGCATCAAATTTTGCATTAAGCCTGAACATTCTTCCATGGAAACTACTCAGATGATTCAGAAGGCTTTCGGGCACCATGCCGTGAGTGCAGTGCAAATATGAGTCTGGCATAAACGCTTCAAAGTTGATTGAGAATCTGTTGAAAGTGGTCCACATCTGAAAGGCCTGCAACAAGCAGAACACCTGAGAATGTTGAATGTGTACGGGTTAGGTTAAGAGATGCTGGGAGAACTGTGTGAGGTCCCAAGGTGCCTGCTTTGAAGGGAACTGACTAAGGAGTCATTGTCCTTTGAACAATGTTCCTTGTATCTTGTATCTTCTTCAGTAAATGTCTCTATTTTTCATGTTTCATGGCTGAATACTTCCTGGACAGATCTCTTATATATGCATATATGAAATGTTCTATTTGTTGTAATTATTTTCCTAATTTCTTCTCTTTCTAAGAAGTTAGGATACACCTTACTGTGATAAATACTGTATGCTGGTAATCCAGTAGAGATCCAAAAAAATATGTATTGGTAGGAACAGACCAAGTTCTTTTCGTTTACTTCACAGTCTTTGTGGCCAACAATCCCCAATGGACAGACAACTTCAGGGAATAGTTATAGGAGATAGTACACATAGAAGTGCAGAAGAGATGATAAAAAGAATCAAGAGGAAAGTAGGTATGAGGGGATAAGAAAATCTAGGAAGAGTTTGAAGGAAAGAATTGTTTACATAAAGATTGTAACACAAAGCTGAAGATAATGGGTTATGACAAAGGGAGAAATTTGGTTTAAAAAGAAGAGGGAGGCCGGACATGGTAGCTCAAGCCTGTAATCCTAGCACTCTGAAAGGCAGAAGAGGTGGGAGGATCGCTTGAGATCAGGCATTCCAGAACAGCCTGAGCAAGAACGAGACCCTGTCTCTACCAACAATAGAAAAATAATTAACCAGGAGTGGTCATGGTGGTGCATGCTTGTAGTCCCATCTACTTGGGAGGCTGAGGCAGGGGGATTGCTTGAGCCCAGGAGTGTTGAGGTTGCAATAAGCTATGATGACACCAGGGTACTCCACCTAGAGTGACAGAGCAAGACTCTGTCAAAAAAAAAAAAAAAAAAAAGAGGAGGAGGAGGGAAACTTTGGTAAGATAATAAAGGTATGAGAAATAGAAGTAAAAGGTATGTTTTATTTAAAAAAAAAAAAAGGAGTATATATAATAAATGTTAGATATCCCTTGTTTGACAGTAAAGTACAAGATATTTGAGGAATAACCACTAGTCAGTAAGGGAATGGCAATTTTTCCTTCTATTTACCATAAATTTCTCTAACTAGAGTAGATTATTTAGATGTCAGAAGCTAAGAGCAAGTAACCACATTAGTTGGGTTCTTGCAAAAACTAAGAGTTTCATCCTTGTTCTCCTAAATCACTTCAATAAAGTGTCATTTTAATTAAAGTGTATGTGTACTTGCCTTCTTTGTTTTGTTTTTCTTGTTGTTTGTTTTGTTTTTGTTTTTGTTTTAATCCTCCCAGTGAAAATCTTAAGGTGATTTTTAGGCCATTTTCAACTTAATGATTCCTTATTTAGGTTATGTATAAAGTAACAGTATTGGTCTAGGCAACATAGGTCCCACATTTTTACTGGTCACTCATCAAACACATAAACACTTAAATATAGTTTTCATTTGGTAGGAATTAAAGTACTTAACTATAAGTGATAGGAAGAATCTTATTTCTTGGTAGAACCTAAAGTTGGTGCTGCTTTATCATTGCCGTTTGCCTAACACCTATGAGAGTTATTTAAATTGATTAATTCAATAATTAATGTATGTGAAGAACTACCCTATATTCCTGTTTTTAAGTTAGAATTTATGTTTGTAATATAAACATAAATTTATTATAAATTTATAACTTTAACTGTACTTATGTTTTCTTAATATCTTGATATCTAATGCTTTTATGTTTTAATGTTTCAGATTGTCATTTAGTAAAAATGGAGTGGTTAGAATAGATGGTTTCTCTTCTCCTGACCAGTATGATGATGAAGCTATGAGTTTATGGACACATGAAAATTATGAAGATGATGAACTAGACATTGAAACTTCTAAATATGTCTTGGATATAATTGGTGATAAATTCTGTCAATTAGTAACATCTGAAAAAACAGCTTTGACCTGGGTGAAAAAGGATGGTAAGGAAGTTAAATATAATGTGAACTGTATAAATTTCATTTTAGGAGTTTTTCTTTCAATTGTGTTTAATTATCTAGTCCTGTTGATTTTTAGTTATGATAATGGCACCTTTTTATGCACAAATCCACCTGTGTGTACTTAAGGTTACAGATATTTTCCTATTGAGGTTGAATTGAGTAGATTAACCATTTATGAAATCACAATAACATTTTGCTATTTGGTATTTATGACATTATAACAAATTAGAGTGATAAAACCGCTTTGGATGTGAAATTGTGAAATTTCAGCATTTGACATTAAAAGATATAATTCATCCCAATTATTGATATTTGAATCTCAGTTTTACTGCTTGTTTAACTGTGTGACCTTTGGCAGGTAACCTCCATGAATATCAGGCAGGTCTGTGAAACTACCTCATATATTTGTTTAGAAAGTAGTTATGTTCTTTAGTTTTACTTATGTAAAGCACTTAACAGTGCCTAACATAATTGATGTTCTGAATATTAGTTTCTTTTCCTTCCCTTTCCTAAAATCAGTTGTTTGTCTCTCAGGGGACATTTAGTAATAATTAGAGACATTTTGGGTTGCATAACTGAAGGGAGTGGAGTATGCTGCTAGCATCTAATAAATGGAGGCCACAGATTCCCCTAAATACCCTATAATGCACAGGATAACCCCCCGCAACAAAGAAGTTTTCAGCCCAAAATATAAAAAGTGCCAAGGTTGAAAAACCCTGCCTTAGATGTAAGCCATTTTTATTTATTGCTTCTGATCATTTGTGAGTCTTCTGAAGAGGATTACTAATTACTTCAAGAAATCTATTAGTCTTTAGTTAATATAGCCTTAAAAGTTCTTGGTTTGTCTTTACAATTTTAATTTTGCTTGTATTTTAGCCAAAATTGCTTTGGAAAAGAGCATATTTGCCTTTAAATTTTTGTTTTTTCTGTATCTCAGCCAAAATTGCCTGGAAAAGAGCAGTAAGAGGAGTCCGAGAGATGTGTGATGCATGTGAGGCGACATTGTTTAACATTCACTGGGTCTGCCAAAAATGTGGATTTGTGGTCTGCTTAGATTGTTACAAGGCAAAGGAAAGGAAGAGTTCTAGAGGTTGGTTGATAAGTTTATATGAATTGAAGTTTTTTATAATGTTTCTTTTCTTTAGGATCACTCATCTGGAAAATTTGATGTGTTTTTTTCCTACCTTCCTTACTTATTATGTTAAGAAAGTTTTGTGAAATTTGTTTTTAAGAGGAGAAGTAATCACAGTTTGTTAAAAAACTCTTTTTTTTTTTTAATGATTAAACCATATCTATATCTTTTAGCCTGATGAGTATATACACCCTCTCATTTCAAGCAGTTAGTTCCTTAATGTAGCCCAAATTTAGGTTAGGCTTCTTACTTTAAGATGGCAATGTGTAGGAGCCTGAAGTCCTAGAAACTGTTAATTACACAGTCATACTTATAAGTCGTAATTTAATATTTCATAATATAAGTTAATTTTTCTAAATATTGGTCTATAAATTTCAAATGAAAATGTTAAAGAATATGCTGCCATTAGCACCATTTATCCCTCAGCTCTTAGACAATGCAAAAGAAATCTTTATATTTCTAAACAGCCTTTGAAGCAATTATTTCTGCTTTCTAGGTAAATAAAATGGCACAAAAACAATGTTCCACTTGTTAATATCGCTGGAAATAATGCCAAGTTTGAAAAGGGAAGTAACTAAATACATTGAAAAGTGTCTTAGAAAAAGCTTTTCCAAGGCAATTTTGGAAGTGGCTACCTAATACTGATACTGAATAATTTGTTAGGGGTAAAGTTCTGATGAAATGAGAGGATTAGAATTGTCTGAAGTATTAGAACTAAATATTTAGGCCAGGCGCGGTGGCTCATGCCTATAATCCTAGCACTCGGGGAGGCAGGAGGATTGCTTGAGCTTGAGACCAACCTGAGCAAGAGTGAGACCCCGTCTTTACCAAAAAGAAAGGAAAAAATACCCAGCCGGACCTGGAGTCCCAGCTACCCAGGAGGCTGAAACAGGATTGCTTAGAGCCCAGGAGTTGGAGGCTGCAGTGAACTACAATGACGCCACTGTACTCTACCCAGGGTGACGGAGTGAGGCTCTGTCTCAACAACGACAACAACAACAAAAAACGCTGAATATTTAGTGACAGACTGTCAATGTCTCAAAACAGTGAATGTCGTTTTCATCCCAGGCGGCTCTTTTTGAGAGTATTATATAAGGTAGATGTACCATGATTTAGCCATCAGTATTACTGGTAGAACTACTAAAACCTCACCCTCTCTGACCCTTTTTCATATACACACAGCACTTACTAAAGAAACCTGAGCAAATATGGAAACATATGAACATTTACAGCTAGGTGTTTCTGGGCTATGCAGTAAATATGTAATGATGAGTAAAATGTGAAACCATAATAAGAAATGTATTGTAGGCAGTTAAATATCTTTAAAACCATAAAATTGTATTTTGATGTTTTCAGTTGGTAGAACTAGCTGCATTGTTATAAAACTTCATGACATATTTTACATATTATTTTTCTGGTTTCATATTACTTTTGTTTTTCCTTTGCCAAATTTAAAAAAGTTTAATTTACCCTATCTTATTATATTGTATGCATTTAAATAAGCTACCATGAATCCTTTTTTTGAAAAAGATAGAGTATTTATACTAACCTAAATAGTTGTATTTCTGCTAATTTTCATAGTACTATTAATTTGAAAATATAGTCTGGTAGTCACTGTATCATTCTTTCAAGTATAACCTATGCCTTGTGTTATATTGTTATCTATATATCTTTATTCCACTGTTAAGTATTGTAATAAAACTCACATTGACTAGGCTTAATAGTGGCAGTAAACAATAAGGGTCTAAAATATAAACAGAAAACATTTACAAGTTACCATGTAGGCTTTGGAAAGTCAAGTCTTTTAAAGGTAACCAGTTTTCAACTGGATTTGAATTTTATTTATACTTTTTATAAAACAGTGGTTCTAGATTTTTATTCTGCATTTATTGAGTTTTGTGATACTGAAGACCTTATAGCCACATTATCAGTAGCTGTCTGTCATTAAATTTATAGAGAAAGTTCTCCTTGAAATCAAGATATCAAATATTTTTCCCATTTATGGTATGCCCCATGCTATGGCTTTTAATATATTTACAACTCCAGGAATTGAGCTTTGTTTGAAGGCACCAATATCAATTAATAATAGCTATATGGTACCAGCTTTTTCACATCCCATGGCAGTTCCTCTACATCTGTTTGAAGCATAAGAGGAACATGAGTTAGCAGCAGCCTCAGACTTATGTCAAACTGACATATAATACCAGGATCAGGCATAAACCCTGTTTGGCACAAAAAATAGCTAGAAGATAAAAGGAGATGTGGTACAGAGAAGCTAGAATCAGAGAAGGTAGAGGTGACTAATAAAAATGATAATAAAGAGTGATAATTTTAGAAAAGGCTATCATATCTGTATCACTGTTTTTATAAAATTCATAGAAGGGTGGAACTATCTTTTCTGACTTTATTTTTTTGAGAATCAAATATCTGAAACCTATCACTGACATTTTATATCTTTCTTTATATACAAGCCATCAATTCTATAATTATAAAACCTGCAGCTGGGTGCAATGGCTCACACCTATAATGCCAGCACCTTGGAAAGCCAAGGCAGAAGGATTACTTGAGGCCAGCGGTTCAAGACCAGCTTGGGCAACATAATAAAACTCCGTCTCTACAAAAAAAATTTTTTTTTAAATTAGCCAGGCATGGTGGTACATACTGGTAGTCCCAGCTACTGGGAAGGCTGAGGCAGGAGGATTGCTTGAGCTCAGAAGGTCAAGGCTGCAGTTAGCTATGATCACACCACTACACTCCAGCCTGGGTGATAGAGTGAGACCTTGTCCCTTAAAAAACAAAAAACCATTGAGTATGATATAAAACTAGATATGTTATTTTACAGATAAAGAACTGTATGCTTGGATGAAGTGTGTAAAGGGGCAGCCTCATGATCACAAACATTTAATGCCAACTCAAATTATACCTGGTTCTGGTAAGTATAAATATATATTATTTACTTAAAAGCTCTAGATTAAAGCAGCTAAAGGAGTATCTAGAAATATAATAGAATGGAGGGGTAAAGTTCTACTAGTCTTGAATTGTCTTGCTCAGAGTTACTGGAAATTCTCTGTACTACATAAAGCTCAGAAGACAAGCCCAGCCTCAGTGATGAAGAAAGCCATAGAAGAACCATCTTAGAAGGGGAAAACGAGAGTGTAATGAAAAGGCCTATTGGATTTCCAATGAAAGCTTTCTAAGATTTTGAATGTACTGAATTTTTAAAAATAGAGGTAAAGAGGAAAAAAAAAATAGAGAACATAAATTTAGTTAAATGATCAATTCTGTGATAGATGGAAGAGATAGAATGAGGAAAATATTGAAGAAAATATAAAAGGCACAAGAAAAGCTCCAGTGCTATAAAATAAGAAAAATTTTATAGTAATAACTAGTGATAATCTTTTTATTAACTACCATTTTATTTTGTAGTTTTGACAGATCTTCTAGATGCCATGCACACTCTTAGGGAAAAATACGGTATTAAATCCCATTGTCATTGTGCTAACAAACAGAATTTACAAGTTGGAAACTTTCCTACAATGAATGGTGTATCTCAAGTGAGTAAATATCTCTAATTATTCAAATAGAATGCATGGTTAAATTAATCAACTTTGATATTTGAAATCCAGTATAGGATTTGTGTGTCATGAGTTGTGTTTTCTGTCTTACTGTGTAAATTTCTTACAACATTAACACTACTTTTAACTCTGAATAATTAAAGAAATAGTGTTTAAAAAGGTAATTGTTCTACCTTTGTAGGTTTTACAGAATGTTCTTAATCATGGTAATAAAATTTCTCTGTGCACGCCTGAGTCTCAGCAGCAAAATACTCCTCAAAAGTCTGAGAGTAATGGCAACAGCAGCCCAGGAAGTGATGTAAGCACAGATAGCAAGTTAACTCCTCCAGAATCCCAGTCACCACTGCATTGGTTAGCAGATCTTGCAGAGCAGAAAGCCAGAGAGGAAAAAAAAGGTAAATATAACTAATTAAGTATATATTAGAGGATTATAGTATAACCATCAATGTACTGTTGCATATTAAAGTACTGATATTGATATTGAACAATTTACTTTGGTCTTTTGCTTGAATTATGGCTTAGGTTCAATACAACATTTGTCCTATTAGAAACCAGCCTTCTTGTGTGCGTCAGAATTAATTACGGGATCATTTGTGGATGAGCATCTAAAGTCACTGGGGTACTAGATTTGTAACTTACCTATATTTTCTGGCTGTCTCAGCAACAGCATTTTTCATTAATGACAGGTACAAACTCAGCTACATGTCTAAGATACTGAGGAAGGCCTTTCCATGTTCAGAATGATGCCATTTTGAAGACTCTAATTCATCCTCTGATTTGTGCTTAGGTGAATGAATCACTAGTTTAGTTTTTATCTCACACTATAAAATGCAGGGTGCCAGCTTGAGTTAAAATTTGTGAAATGTTTTATTTCAGAAAACAAAGAATTTGCTCTCGAAAAGCAACTTAAAGACAATGGAGAACAAGACAACCCTGATTCTCCAAATGGCAGAACATCACCACCATCCCAGAATAATGAACAAGGGTCAACTTTACGGGATTTGCTGACCACCACAGCTGGCAAGCTACGAGTGGGCTCTACAGATGCTGGCATTGCCTTTGCCCCAGTGTATTCAATGGGAGCCCCAGTGAGTGTGATGCCAGATTTTTGCTTTTAATGTGGGCCTTAATTGAGATGAATTAGATTGTTGGCTGTTGGCTATGAACTGTCCAATAAATGGATGCAGATGAAATCAAATGTACCAAATTGCTAGGCATGTTCCTTATTTGCATTATAACTCTTAACTTCAAAGCTGGCATTTTCCACTAACCTTAATGAAATATTGGAGGAGAGGGCTCTTAGAAGCCAGAAGAGCCCTAAGATGTCCCTTCAGAATTTGAAAACCATATGGAAGTGAAAAATACCTAGAAATTAAATTTTGCTTTAAAAAAGAAAAGCAGAATAATTGCCTAGGTAGATGAAAATTTTAAAAGTATATGGGAGATTCCATCCACCTGAACACTCTGCCTCAGCCCTAAAACAATGTAAAAGGTAAGAAGTCTGCTCTTCTAGGTTCTGCAGACCAGGCAGTTTCTCCCACCACCAAACTTCTAGTCCTCATCTGCCAGGAACAGTATAAGGACTAGGGATCCACATCCACTAACATAAATGCATATTCTTGAATGCAGGGATGGTGTTAAAAAATTAACAGTGTATAGGAGGAAAATGTATACATTTCCTCTCAAAATATAATTCTTCCTCAGTTTATTTTTTTCTCTTAACAGAGTGGCAAGAGTGGACGGACTATGCCTAATATTCTTGATGACATAATTGCTTCAGTTGTTGAAAACAAAATTCCACCAAATAAAACCTCTAAGATAAATGTAAAACCAGAGCTTAAAGAAGAGCCTGAAGAAAGCAGAAAATCTGCCATGAATGAAAATAATAGATTGTACGGTGATATACCACATTCTTGGATCTGTGAGAAGCATATTTTATGGCTTAAGGATTACAAGAATAGCAATAATTGGAAGCTTTTCAAAGAGTGTTGGAAACAAGGACTGGTGAGTATTTTAAGCTGATTAAGTACACTCTCAGTAGAGCTGAAGCTGATTAAATAGACAAAATGGTTCCTTCTTTAGGAATAGAAATAGGGGAAGAAATAGTAAGCACATATGTGGGGCAATAAGATATCAAAAATAATGCTGAAAGGATTACCAGAATGATTATTTCTGAATTCCTGGTTTTTGGCCACATTTATATGAATTAACAAGGAAGCAGTGATTATTTGCTGTTATATTTTTGATCTGTCAGTGAACAGACGTTTAATAAAGCTCTACATTTACAAAATGCAGTCCTTCCCACCTTTTTCAGATTGATATTGTAGCCCAATTTGCACATTCATATCTACTATTAAAATGTTAATCATCGTTAGAAGCATTTCACCAACAAATGAAGATGTAGATGTTTTTGCCTGTAATGTTTATACATAAAACATTTATAAATTAGTTCATCAAATCTTGAATTACAAACTCCATTATTTCATACTACTCTAATGATTTTCTTTTTGACAAAAGCTTTAATACAATGTTTGATATTTATTTCAGATGGTAATATACTGCATTAATACAAAAATTATGAATAAATGTAATATGCATGATATTATCATTTTCAATTTATTTCTTAGTTTCTAGAAAACATCACTGCTATTTTACTTTACTTTTTTCATTCACCAGATAATTATTGAGCACCTAATAAATTTCAATCCCTGTGCTAAGGCATTTAGGATATAAAATTAAGCTATGTGAAAATGAGTAATCATTTTAGTGTAGTGTATCTTGATCTTTTTAGGTCACTAAAATCTTTCAAAATCTGATAAAGCTTGGTCCCTCGCCTCAGAAAAAGTACACATCTATGTGTGTGTATATGTAAGATTTTGTGTATATTTTTTGGTTGGGTCTTCATGAAGCTCTGATGCCATTACTGGGTCAAAATTTAATTTAATTTAATTTTGTGTGGTCTTTTGAGGTAGAAAACATTCACATAAATAAATGTTTTCATAAAACATTTATTAAAAGTTCTAAGAACTTGGTTCGAAATGCTGTGGAAACCCAGAAAAGAGAACGGCAAAGCTAGGGTACTAGTTCAAAAAAGCTACTCTGAATTATTCCTCAGGGGTTAAGGGAAATTTTGCCAGATGGACAAGAGACTACACATATACAAGAACATCAGTTTGGGAAATTTTGAGTAGGTTTGTTCACCTGGACCGTAGATGAGGATTCTGTGGGAGAGTGATGGGGGAAGGAAGGTGAATAGGGGAATTATACAGGGCCTTTATATATCGTGCTTTAAGGAGTTTATACTGTAGATGGTAGTTTTAATTGTGGAATCTGTGTAACCAGATTAACATTTAAAGTAACTGATAGCAAAGCAGATTAGAAGTTGAATTCGAGGAGAATAATACCAGAAGCAAAAACTCTAATTAGGAAGACTTATAGTATTTCAGGAAAATCATGATGATAGCCTAAGGATTCTGTTTTGAATTATTCTAATATGCTATTAGCTTACCTCTGTCTTTTTTAAAAATCTACTTACTTTTCCGAAACTGCTGATTACCATAAGAAACAGTAGCATAGAACTGGATAAGAGTATTATTGGAGAGGCACTAGAAATTAATATGTGAATTGCCAGTGGTAATTATCTAATAGCTGGACCTAATTTATAAGTTGGATGTATATCAGCCCATTTGAAGGGTGTTTAGTGAAACATTCAACCAAATAGTTAACCAGAATTTGGAGTGATTTTTTTTTTCTACTTTTTAATTTTTTCCAAATATTACTATGTTATGAAGTTTAAAAATACCTAATATCATGTTTAAATTTTTTTAAATTTTATTTTTTATTTTATTTTATTTTATTTATTTATCTTTTTGAGATGGAATTTTGCTATGTTTCCCAGGCTAGACATGAACTCCTGGGCTCAAGCAATCCTCCTACCTCAGCCTCTGGAGCAGCTGAGACTAGTACCACGCCCAGCCTAATAAATACAATTTTTCAGAGACTCTTAAGTCACAATTTCCTCTGTTCTTTGTATTTTGCGTCGTTAAGAATAAAGGAATTAAGAAAACCTGAGAATAATATATTAGTTGACCTTAGAAATGTTTTTACATCATTTATTAGAGTTTTAGAATCTATCTTCACTTGTTGGTTTCTGGGTTAGAGAGCCTTGAGAGAATTTGAATTCATGTGATTTCAAAGAAGAGGTTCACTTTCAGAGAATCAGTCATTAGGCTTGAAATTTAATGCTTTTATGCCTTAGGTATTTAATATTTTTATTTATCATGATCTTTGTAGAGGTAAAAAAAAAAAATTGTGCCTTAAGTGATACAAACTCAAAATGTATATAAATTATGTTTCAATCTCAAGGCCTGTATATATTTTTATTTAAAAATCTTACCATATATACATACAAATAAATAAGTAGCTTATATTCTCTCTGTAAAAATTATTCTTATAGAGAAAGCAACCAGATAATCCATATTTCTACTATGAAGAAATGGAATTTTTAGTATAACCTTTCAGACTTGTTTTCTGACAATTACTACACCTTTAAATTTCTGTTTTCAAAAATGCCACCGTACTCTACATGGCATTCTCTCATCATCTTTTTTCTTTGACAGTACGTTGTGAATATCTTTCCAGGTCAGGGACTATTTTTAATAGCCTCTTTTATACTCACACATTTGTCAACAGGCTTGAAACTTAATGTGTTAAACATTTGTTATATGTGCATGTAAAATTAAATCTTGAAGTGTTCATATACCTTTTAACTGTTACTTATTTATCTATTTATTTATAAGCCTGCAGTGGTTTCTGGTGTGCATAAGAAAATGAACATTAGCTTATGGAAGGCGGAGTCAATTAGTCTTGATTTTGGAGACCACCAAGCTGATCTCCTGAATTGCAAAGACAGCATTATTTCAAATGCCAATGTTAAAGAATTCTGGGACGGTTTTGAAGAAGTTTCAAGTATGTTGGTTTTTGTTTTACTGTTTTCTTAATCATGTCCCCCCAAAATGATAAATTGCAAATGTAACTTAACAGATTTTTAGTCTTTGAAACATCCGTATTACATTATTATCTAATAAAAAGAAACAAGTCATTGGAAAGAAAATAGTGTGTCCTAATTCTGTCTGTTAATGCTAATTTTCTTTGACCTTGAAGCTGTTTATACTGTACTTATATATGGCGACATTTTTGGCAACCTCATAACTGTGAGAATTAAATTATATAATTTATATAAAACACTTTGAAAATTAGAAGTATAAAAAGTAAGATTGGGCCGGGCGCAGTGGCTCACGCCTGTAATCCTAGCTCTCTGGGAGGCCGAGGCAGGCGGATTGTTTGAGCTTAGGAGTTCGAAACCAGCCTGAGAAAGAGCGAGACCCCGTCTCTACTAAAAATAGAAAGAAATTAATTGGACAACTAAAAATATATAGAAAAAATTAGCCGGGCATGGTGGCACATGCCTGTAGTCCCAGCTACTCGGGAGGCTGAGGCAGGAGGATCGCTTGAGCCCAGGAGTTTGAGGTTGCTGTGAGCTAGGCTGATGCCACGGCACTCACTCTAGCCTGGGCAAAAAGAGTGAGACTCTGTCTCAAAAAAAAAAAAAAAAAAAGTAAGATTGTAACGTTAACAAAATTTTTAAAAAGATAGAATTTTCTGAGATATTACAGTGGGTAATGCAATATATCCTATCTATGTACAAAAAGAACAAAAGTTTTAATACTACATTAAATACATAAGGAATAAAAATCAGTAAGCAAACATTCATTAAGCACATACTATGCAATAAATCGTTCATTCATTTACATTTCTTCGTCTCCAAATATTAGTAAAAATAAAAAGACAGAAATTACCTCTTTAGTAATTAACTTCATTCTTTTATAGAACGGCAAAAAAACAAAAGTGGAGAAACAGTTGTCTTAAAATTGAAAGATTGCCCTTCAGGAGAAGACTTTAAGACTATGATGCCAGCAAGGTTTGAAACTTTTCATTTTACTCTTGACTTTTTAGAGTTGAGCTGAGATTATCCCCAGAGAGTGGGATAAGTAATTATAATTGTGACCTCTAGTCCTTTTCTTTCTTAATTAAAAATAAGAAGCCAAACTGAATCTCTGTAGTCTCAGCAAGGGGAGAGTCTTTATGTTAGGGTAGAAGGAATGAATGCTTACTTATGTTAACACAGGGTCTTGTTTGAGATGTTCCTTCTATTGGATATTTTAATTTTGTAGTGGTTAAGGAAGCATAATTGCTGTTTTAGTCAGTTTTTATGTTCTGTTTTTATGTTCATTTAAACCTTAAATGAAGTCAGGGAAAATGTTAACCTGTCTTAAGGAAAGGTTGTCTGATGTTTTCAACACCTTGAAAATTATATATTTGAAAGCACTTAAAAATGCAAATCTTTATTTAAAATAAGGCAATGTTGTTATTCTTCAGATATGAAGATCTTTTAAAAAGTCTGCCATTGCCAGAATATTGTAATCCAGAAGGAAAATTCAATTTGGCCTCTCATTTGCCAGGATTTTTTGTACGTCCTGATCTAGGACCCAGGTTGTGCAGTGCCTATGGTAGGTATAAGTTCACGTTTCTCTCAATTTGGAATTATATGGGATTTTAACAGATTTCTGTTGAAAAATAAATAGTATAATGATTTTTAGTTTGTACTAAATCTTTTTTTTATAATCCATTGAAATCCTTTTTTATATTAAGCAGTATATTAGGAATTAATGGCCAATGTATAGTTAAGTACCTGCTAATTCCTTGCAAAGCAGTTTATTATTATTGATCCTAATAAGACATTTTATAATATACATGTAATTATAAAAATAATAGGACATTTTATAGATTACGGCTTTTAGTAGCAGAATTTTGTTTGGGTTTTGTTTTCTTTAGTGCCATGACTCAGACACAAACCATAGGGGCAGGTTTTTGTAACAAGGAGACTAAAACTCACATTGCAATTAATAAATTATGCCGATAGAGCTAATTTGGGGGGGAATATCTGATTATATTATTAGATATAAAAAGTATTTTGTTTTATACACAGGTGTAGCTGCTGCTAAAGATCATGATATAGGAACAACAAATCTCCATATCGAAGTTTCCGATGTTGTAAATATTCTAGTCTATGTTGGCATAGCTAAAGGAAATGGCATTCTCTCAAAAGCAGGTAATGAAACTTAAAGCAGTGTTTGGAATGAGTTGAATAATCACATACACTAGTATCATCCAGCATGTCAGCTTCTGAGTTAACAGCAAAGATTTCAAAAAGAATTACAATGGATATAGGGGTATTTTAATCATTATTACTTGAAGATTGATTTATTTTTCTCTTTTTCATATAAATGAAATTCTAGCATTAAAAGTAAGTATTTTAATTTGCTCCCTTCCTATCATTAAGTTATTGTGTTTACAAAAATATACTGTTAAGCTCACTTGTAACATTTATTGAAGAATAAAAGTAGGTCCTAGGCTCCTAAAGATGATTAAGACATGGTTTGTGCCTCAAGCATTCTTTTTTCTCTCCAGTATCAGAGGAAGAACGGGCCTTTTCTCCTAAATGGAAGTAACTTTTCTATCTAGTATGTGAGCTTTAGTGTCTGTCCTCTGTATTTATTTCTGAAACCTTGCTCCATCAGTTATTCTCTACTTAATAGAGACATAGATATATAGTTCATAGGTCTTTAGCCTTTCCTCTCCACTGGCTTCTTCTCTTTAGAATAGGAGCAGAGTCTAGACTATATTCCTTCTCTCTCAAAAAAAAGTAAACCCCCTTAAACCTTTCCATCATCCTATTGATCCTGCCTTCATAAGAATTTCTTTGCTATCTCTCTTTTCACATTACAACTCATTCCAGTCTTGCTTCTCTACCTACCTGAAATTAATATTGCTACTGCTGTCACTCACATACATTTGGATAATTCAGTCATTTCTTTCTGGTCTTTTTATTACTCACCCCATCTGTTACAAATGGCACTGTTTTTTGTGGGTTTTTGTTTGTTTGTTTTTTGGAGACAAGAGTTTCGCTCTGTCACCCAGGCTGTAGTACATTGGCCTGATCATAGCTCTTTGTAACCTCAAAATCCTGGTGTCAAGGCTCCCATCTCAGCTTCCTGTGTAGGACTATAGGCACAGGTCACAATGCCCAGCTAATTATTTTGTTATTTTTTGTGGAGACAGGGTCTCACTATGTTGTCCAGGCTGGTCTCCAATTCCTGGCCTCAAGCAATCCTCCTACCTTGGCCTCCCAAAGTTCTGGGATTACAGGCGTGAGCCACTGCACCTGGCCAAATGGCATTGTTAATCACTACCTCTTCTTTAAATACCATCCTCTGCTTTTGTGACATCACTTCCCTGATTCTGATAGCTTATAGCTGCAGTCCCTAGGCTGCAGACCTGTACTGGTCCATGGCCTGTTAGGAACTGGGCTGCACAGCAGGAAATGAGGGACAGGCAAGCTTCATCTGTATTTTTAGGTGCTCCGCATCACTGCCTGAGCTTCTGTCCCCACCCCCACAGTCCATGGTAAAATTGTCTCCCATGAAACCAGTCCCTGGTGCCAAACAGGTTGGAGACTGCTGCTTTATGGAGTTACAGGCTTTATTCTAGAGTTACAGACATTGTTCTTTACCTTTTCTACTTTACATGCACTTTCTGTGAAATTTTCTGCACGACTTCCAGCTACCACATAGATCATTGATTCCGTATCTGGAGCCCAGAATGGATCTACAACTTAGTTGGCTAGGTGCTACATGGAGATTCATTATAGTATTCACTCTACTTTTGCGTACATTTGACAATTTCTGTAATACACAATCTAAATTTCCTCCAAACTATGGAAACTCGTTTTTACATTGTGTTACTCAACACCTTTAACTCAGCTGTTCCCAACCTTTTTGATGCCAGGGACCAGCTTCATGGAAGACAGTCCTTCTGTGGATGGGGGTTGGGGGTGTCCCAGGATGACCTAAGCACACCACATTCGTTGTGTAGTCATTGTCTCTGCCAATGACAATCTGCACTTGCACCTGCTCCCCAGCACCAGCACAACCACCCCACCTCCACCCTAAGAGCATCAGGCACCAGACTCTTCACAAGGAGCACACAACCTAGATTCCTTGCGTGTGCAGTCCACAGTAGGGTTCTCGCTCCTATGAGAATCCAATGCCACTGCTGATCTAACAGGAGGTAGAGCCCACGCGATGATGCCAGTGATGGGGAGCAGTGGCAAACCTGGATGAAGCCTCACTCACCCACCCACCTCTCGCCATGCAGCCCAGCCCCCAAAAGGCCATGGACTAACACCGGACCTTGGCCCAGAGATTGGGGACAGCAGCCTTAACTGACACTGTTGACTATAATAGATAACCACTTCCACGCCTCCCCAAGAATTTGAGACAGTAGGCACACTTGAGTTTATAGTCCTAGCTCTACCACACAAATGGATGACCTGTGGTTCAGATTCCTTTCTAAGCTTATGATACCACAGAGTTATCTTTTGTACTTTTTGTACTTTGTTCAGATCATCTTCTCCTGTATAATATGGAAGTTACACCTGCTTTGCTCCATTGCTATTCATTCATATCCTTAAATGCTGTGACTTTCTTACTAATTTGTTCCTGCACACTCCCAGCTCCTGTTCCTAGAATAATATTGATCGTTTGAGAAAACTCAACATTTTAAATAATCCTTTGGCTCCCTTCTTCCCTCCCTCCCTCCCTCTTTCCGTCTCTTTTATTTTTTTAGCTGGTCAAGTGGAGCAGTGGGAGTGGAGAAGGAACAAAGCAATCTGTAACTGGTTGTGATCAATTAGTTGTTTTCCTTCTCTTTATCTAAAAAATTTTTGTCACTTTTTAGAGGTGGTTGCAAAGCAACATTTTAGGATTATAATCATGCTTAAAACACATAGGGAAAAACTGACCTACTTAGATTACGTGCCTTTTTCTCCACCTGCAGTGGCTGTCATACCTCCTTGTCTCCCTGGCAAATTCCTGTATTCATCCTTTAAAGTGTACCTCAGATTCTCATTCACCCTAGAGGTGGTCATTAAAAAAAGCAAACTTACTACTCCAGCCAATCATTCTCTTCCTTATGAAAGCCCCCTCACTTTTTTTTTTAATTTGCAGAGCAATAAAATTTACAGGGGAAAAAAATTAGAGAAACCAATTCAGAGTTTCCAACTTTTATTTTTGTTAAGAAAACACATTATAAGAGTATGAACTGTCATTTTTAAAGAGAACATTTTAAACTCTCCCCATAAAAAGGATATAATCAGAGTAAAGAATAGTTTTTTTATGATGAACTTTTTACATTGTCCTTAATTTTTTTGTTGAGAACTAGGATAAAACTTTGTTGCAGATAACATTTAAGGACTGTGTGCCCTTTTACTGATAAGATTACACTTACCACAATGTGATGTTTATTTGCCTAGATTTATTTATTAAGACCCTCTTTAACTCCATGAGGTCTTGACAGGATCTTTCTTATCCTAGGACAGTGTGTGGCACACAGTAAACACTTAATAAATGTTTGAATTAAGAAATCCTTGCAGCCAAGTTTGAATATAAAAAATTTTGCTGTCACAAATTAGAAAACATCTGTTGTATCCTTTGTAGCAAACAATAGCTTTCTTTTTCTTTTAAAAGAATATTTCTTTAAAGTATTTACTGTGGTGATCAGTGAAAAAGATGACCTTCCTATGGTTCTACACATTAGAGATAACCACAGTTAACGTTTTCATTGTGTACTTACCAAATTTTTTGTGTATATTACATATATATGTAGAGTTTTTTAGTTTGTTAACATTTTACAAGGATGGCCTGGTGTTTCCTCAAAACCACAACTTTATTCATGAAACGTGCATTTGATTACAGATAATAAAATATGAGATCCTCTAGGAATTAATCAGAATACATTTTGCTCTGCCATTCTTTAGTAATGGTAATGATCAAATCCCTTCATCTCACTGAACTTTTTTACTCAGGCATAAGAATAGAGATTATGATCCCTACCTACCTTGCTAAATAGCTACAGGGCAGACTAATTAATAATGATCAGACTAATTAATAATAATAAAAGTCCTTTGAAGTTATGACATGCTGTGAGTGCAAGGCATTGTTACCACCAGCCTTTGGGACAGGGAGAAAGGTAGTTAAGTTTGAATAGAAGTTTTCTATCTCTTGCTCCTTGGTTTGCAGAAAACATAAACTGGGAAAATCACTGTTGCTCTTTCGCAGATTCTCTACTCTTACAGTTCTAACAGTTTTGAATATGTAACTGGATTTGACTCCTCTTTAAGAATACTGATGGAGTCAGGCACTCTGCTCCTCTGATAGGTCAATTTTAGGACACTTGTCTTTCTGGTACTCTCTACTAACCATTTTGAAAATATGCTTTCTTTCAGGAATACTCAAGAAATTTGAAGAAGAAGATTTGGATGACATTTTAAGGAAAAGACTCAAGGACTCTAGTGAAATACCTGGTGCTCTGTGGCATATTTATGCTGGGAAAGATGTTGACAAGATAAGAGAATTTCTTCAAAAGGTACAATTTAGGTTACAAATAATTTATCTCTTCACCTTGAGCAAGGAATTATTAATTTGTTAATGTATCTTCATTTGGCATTCAGCAATAAAAGATCACTAAGTAACTTTTACTTCGAGGTAATGGGGCTTTTTGTTGAAAGTCAAAAATGCCCCTTTCTCTTGCTTCTTTCTGAAAGCCTGTTGCATGGTGAAGGTTTTGAGGGGCAATTTGTTCTCAGTTGCTAGTGCTCTCCATCCCTTTGTAATAATAGACTAATCTGTTAATGAGCCAGATGTTAGTTGGGTGGTAAAAAGTATTGGGAGTTGCAAGGTCTAAAAACTAATGTTTCGTGGGAACATCTAAAGAAGATATTATTTCCTTTGAATCTAATTGCAGTGATTCTACTCTATCATATCTGATTGTTCTGTGCTTATTTAAGGAGACTGAAATTTAGAGTAGTCATAACTTTACTTTAGTTGTCAGACACTCTTAAAGAAATTAAACACATCAACCTGAAATAATCGGTTCAAACCTTTTCCTCAGATGTTTCCAAATTTTGTAGTTATGGGGATTTCTTTTAATGGATCATCATTGCTGCTTATGTTGTTATACTTCATCTTCTTTCTGGAAGGATTTAAATTCTGTCTCCGTGATCAATGTGAAGTGAAGGAGCTTATAGCCTTGTATACTACTACTATATTATCAAGTACCTACCAGTATTTTAATCTAAAATATCATTTGTTCTTTAAGCAGAAAATTATTTCACTGGTTAGTACAAGGTTCCCTTGACGTTGATTTTTCAAGGGTTAGTAAGTTAGCTATACAAAGGTATTCATCTTTGTGCCTACCTTAGAAAAAGGCTCTAGAAGTGTTTATGAAATCCATACATGTGAATGGTTTGGCTTTTGGGGAAGAAAAAAACCTGTAAACTACTCTTTTCCTCATCTACGTGCTGCGCTCTTGAAACAATTATAAGGAAGAAAACTAGACGGATTGAAACTTCATAGTGGAAGAAGGTGGTAAGAAGGAAGTATGATTCACTCTATTAACAGTATTTCAGTGTGCTATATTATTTTAATATTCTTTGGCTTTATAAATTATTGCCAAATGTTATTTTCAACTTATGAAGCTCAGTCATTGTTTTATGAGACTCTAACAAAAGACTATGTTGTTATTGTAAATAAAATTGAAATTTAACTGAATGGAATTTATCATTTCCCATATTTAAATTTGTGTGTATATTTTTATTTTAATCCGTATTTCAGATTTCAAAAGAACAAGGCATTGAAGTTCTACCAGAACATGATCCAATACGTGACCAAAGTTGGTATGTGAACAAAAAGCTCCGCCAAAGGCTGCTTGAAGAATATGGAGTCAGAACCTGTACTCTTATTCAGTTCCTTGGTGATGCCATTATTTTGCCAGCAGGAGCACTTCATCAGGTATATACAAACTTATTTCTAACACATCTGTAACTGACTGAACTAACTAATCTTGAAAAAGAAACTGTTCTTAGTGTAGACATAAGTGAAAGAAAACATAAGAGAATGGCCTGTACCAGTTTGCCTTCATTAAAATGCATTTCCAGTGCTTGAAGAAATTAACAATTATATAACTTGAAAGTTTAAATTATTTTAATATTAGCCAGATTTCCATTTGTATGTTGTCTCTGAGTTAGTGGATTGAAATCTAATTTTTAAGACCTCTTTTAAAGGAACTAGAGAGTTAGTTACTGTATACTCATTCTCAATGTGAGGCTTAAAAGTGTGTGTGAGGGGGCTGGAGTATCCACACTTTTTATCAAGTTTTAAGTGTACCTCCTGCCTCTCTTTAGCATGCTAACATAGCAAGAACCTGTCGAAAGAAAGATGTTATGTAATTTATATAACTAAAGATCCACAAAACTTAAAAACTAAAATACCTAATTTTTGTTTCTGTAGCATGTAGCACCTGGAAGAATGGCAAAGAATAGATGGGATGGGTATGGAGGGTGGGGTTAAAAGCTCACAGTGTATTCCTATAGGTAGAATGGGGCTACCATCACCCAGCTTAGCCCTTGTAACAAAGTGTGCCAGGGAAACTGGAGACCTCAAAAAGTTGGTTTGCCTCAGAGCTGGTTCCCCACCTTTTTTACCACTCCGTAACTGAGATGTATCTGATGTGTATTTGTTTACCAAGGAAAATTTCTCACACTTAATATAACTGTATATGCAGTCACTGCCTGTTTAGCATTCATGAAACTATAATTCACAAATACTCCTTAAGTGAGAATAGTTGCCTACTGTTTAGGATGTGTCAGGTTGAGAGTCAGATTTTTCTTTCTTAGATCTCAAATGGCATTTATGATACAATAGTAAAATATAAATGTCATAGTAATACTTTTTTCTCTGTAATAACTTCCTAGGAAAACGTATTTATGTTAAATGGTTATATTTTTCCCATGGGCTTATGATCATTTCAGAGATCTTGTATCATTTATGATCCATGTTTAATCGGGATTCTCCCAACATACCTATTTCTTTGACTTCCAGCAGCTTACCAGAAAACAGCTAATCTGTATTTAAATGTAAATGCCCTCAAAAGAACAGCCTATTTAAGAGAATATAGTACTGTAAATTTTTTGTAAGTAGGAATAATCCTTCGATCATAGAAAATAGACTCCCCTGAAAATCCTTATTCACATATTCAATTTATCCAATATCAGCTTTCTTAGGGTTAAACTGGACTGTGCAGTCATTTTTTAAAAACTGAGGCATAATTTGCACATAGTAAAATTTACCCTTTTTAGTGTACCGTTCTCTAAGTTTTGACAAATGCAGTTAGGTAACAACCCAGTCAAAATACAGAAAAATTCTATCACTCCAAAAATATTGTCTCCTGCACTTTTGTAGTCAGCCTTTCCTCCCACTCAAAGTTCCGGCAACCACTTACCCATTTTTTTGCTCTTATAGCTTCTCCTTTATGAGAATGTCATATAATTGGAATAACACAATATGTAGCCTGAGTCTGGCTTTTCTTAACATAATGCATTTGAGATTCATCCATGTTGTGTTTAACAGTTGCTTCTTTTTTGTTGCTGGATAGTTGTTTGTTCTACGAATATAAGAAACTGCCAGGCTGTTCTCTGTAAAGTGGTTGTATCATTCTAATTACCCAAGGGAGTGTTATGTGAGTTTCATTTCCTCTACTTTTTCGCTAGGACTTGTTATTATCAGTTTTGTTTTTAAAACAGTCTAATAAGTGTGAAGTAGTATTTCGTTGTGGTTTTAATTTGTACTTTCTTAATGACTAAATGTTGAGCATTTTTTAATATTTTTATTTGCCATCTGTACATCTACTTCGGTTAAATGTCTATTCGAATATTTTGTCCGTTTTTTTTTAACTGCCTTTTTTTCCTTGAGTTGTGAGTGTTCCTTATCTATTTCATATGCAATGCCTTTATCTGATACATATTTTACAAATATATTTTCCTCTGTGGCTTGGCTTTCCAAAGAGCAGAAGTTTTTTATTTTGATGAAGTCCAGTTGGTCACTTTTTCTTTTATGTATCATGCTTTTATTGTATCTACAAACTTTTTGCCTAGCCTGGGATCACATAGATTTGCACCTACATTTTCTTCTACAAGCATTACAGTTTTGGGTGTTACATTTGGATATGTAATTTAGTTAATTTCTGTATGTAGTAGTGCATAATATGGATTGAGGTTCAGTTTTTTGCTATGGACATTTGGTTGTTTTAATACTACTTGTTGAAAAGACTGTGTTTAAATATTTTTTCTTTTGAAAATGTAATACATTCATATGATGAAACAAAAAAGTCAAAACGTTATGAAAGGTTTCACAGTGAACATTCAGTCTCTCACCTTTGCCCCTCAGTTCCTTTTCTCCAGAGGCAATCATTGTTAACCACAAAGAGATTCCGTGGGTATACTTGTCTCCCTGCTGATTTTACTTTTTGGGGGAGAAGTGAGGGAAGAGAAGAGCTGACTTTTTCCAAATAGTAGGTACAAAATGATCCTGTTAAAAAGTTAAGTTAGTTTACATACCACTTTGCTAAAAGTCTCACAGGGCTCTAAACAATCTGTACCTGTATACCCTGCCCATACCTCACAGATATGTATACACACACACCTCACTGCCTTCATCTCCTACTGCTCTCCTCCCAATTTCTTTGTAGCCACTCTGCCCTCTTTGCTGTTCTTACACAAACTGAGCAAGTTCCCTCCCCAGGGCCTTTATACTTGCTAATCTTTCTGTCTGGAATTTTTTCTCTGAGGTATCTGTAAGACTTGCTTTACGTTCTTTAAGGCTTTGCTCAAATTCGCCTTCTCAATGAGGTCTTCCCTAACACTCTAGTTTAAATTACAAATTGTGCCCCTCAAATTTCTGTCACTTTCCCTGCTTTATTTTCTTCCATTGTAATCATCACCTTCTAGCATGCTTTATAATTTACTTGCTTTGTTTATTGTCTCTAAACCCCCACTAGAATGTAGGCTTCATGAAGTTGAGAGATTTGTGGTTTTTATTGCTCCCTCTCCATGCCTAGAATAATGCACTTAAAATAAATATTTGTAATTCTTGTCTTCTGAAGGCCTGATAATATGTCCTCATTAACAACATATTTTTGCACAAGTGTAGATGAAAAAAAAATTATGGCTTTCTGTAATTTATATATACTGTGCTCTTTGTACAAATATGTAAATTTTGACCTCATTCTAGATGTATTTTCTCTGGCTACTTCGGAAAGTTTACTTAGGTTGGAACCCAGCTTCCAATTATGACTGTATACACATACACAGAGACGTATTTATATGATGACATGTTTTCATTTGAGATTTGTAGAAAATTAACATAGATTATAGAAAGCAAATTTCATCTATGATAAAAGATATCGTACCTAAATAGGCAACATGTATGAGTGTATAACCTGGACTGGCAAATGCTCTTCTGGTGTCTGCCACTAAATTGCTGACTGATTCAAAACAAAACCTTAACTTCTCTGCTGCATATTTTGGCACAGAAATTGCCGGCTATAAAAACAGGAATTTCTGCCTTCCCTCCCCTCTGTGGTGTAACAATGACAGCAGTTCTTTTGTACTCTGTTGAGAGGGCATTGTCTGTGACTCACAAGTGCTGGTAATGTGGGTTTGTGAGAGAATTCAAAGGAAGTGATAAATCTGTTCACAGTATTATTAACTTAGATTTGAAATGCATTATTATTTACAGCCTGTTTAGGTCTTAGAGGTTCTGTAAACTGTTCATTGATGGCTTTAGCACTTCAGTAGACTAGAGACGCCCCTCAGAATAATTCCAGATAAGTCACACTTCAGCTTACATTAGAATTTCCCAGAGGGCTGGATAAAACACAGATTACTGTACCCCATCCCCAGAGTTTCTGATTCCATGGATGTGAGGAAGGATTTGAAATCTGACATTTCTAGCAAGTTCCCAGGCTGATTTTACTGTCCAGGGACCACACTTTTAAAACCACTCAAATAGGAAGCCCTTGCAAACCCAAGCCACTTATCAAAAAAACTTTCAACCAAAGGGGCCAGCAAGTGTTAGGGAAGGAACAACATTCTGTCGGCCTGTCACCTGGGAGCACTGCCAGAAGCCAAACTATAAGAGGAGTGGGCTGTCTCTCATGGGAGTTCAGATTCATATCTTGGCAAGCTGAGGGAAAGCATCATAGCTACCCCCTCTTTATATACTAAGAACTACTCTGGAATTGCAGACTTAAAAATCTTCTGTTGGTAGATATGACTCAGTATGTGAAACCTCTGTATATCCTTAGGCACAGCAGTTGGACCCTGGCCTCCAGGATTTAATTCGTCTCAGCTATAGTAGTCTGAGATTTAGAGTAGCATTTATTTATAAATAGCAAAAATTAACACCAAACCTTCAGTGAAATTTGCCCTAAACTGCTTGGCTTAATTGATTTTGTTTGGTCATTCATAGTGAGTTTGTAGTATTTTAGAGTTACAAATTCTCAGCATTTGTATTATCAAAAGGACTTCTAGGCAAAGTCTTTCCACACTAAGTTCTCAAAAATAGCTGAGTAGAGGCCGGGTGCGGTGGCTCACGCCTGTAATCCTAGCACTCTGGGAGGCCGAGGCGGGCGGATCGTTCTGAGCTCAGGAGTTCGAGACCAGCCTGAGCAAGAGCGAGACCCCGTCTCTACCAAAAAATGGAAAGAAATTAATTGGACAGCTAAAAATATATGTAGAAAAAATTAGCCGGGCATGGTGGCTCGTGCCTGTGGTCCCAGCTACTCGGGAGGCTGAGACAGTAGGATTGCTTGAGCCCAGGAGTTTGAGGTTGCTGTGAGCTAGGCTGACGCCATGGCACTCGCCCCAGGCAAGAGGGTGAGACTCTGTCTCAAAAAAAAAAAAAATAGCTGAGTATATAGCAGTCACATTGTCAAGATATTAACCTTCCTACTATGAATAAAAATTATGTTTTCTTAACATTAACTATTTATGATTATAACTGAGTAAGGCAAGTGTGAATAAGACAACATCAAAGAAGTGAAATATAAATGACTCAAACATGGCAAACAAAAGGGATAAGCAGAATGGGAAGTTCAGTTGTGTTCAGCTTTAAAACTGAACCTTGCCTCTTCAAACTAACCCTCAAGACTTTAAACAAAATATATCAGATGGGGGTCATTAGGAAACATAATAGCATCTTATAAGGTCTCACTGTTCTAAAAGTCATTTTAGAACGACCATAATCTGGCAAAGATTGACAGAATGAACTTTTTCAGAGCTCTGGAATCTAATCCCAAACTTAAAACAACCAAAAGATTGCTTAATGAAGAAAAGGGCAGCCAGTTTTTGGCATTTTAAGGAAATCTCTGTTAGGTCACTGGCTGACCACTGAGATAATGGAACAGACTTCAGTGACCACACCCAACAAGGAATAACAGCCTTTGCAAAAAGTTTGGAAAAGTCACTAACCAAAAGGATGGACTGCAGCCCTCAGCAATCAACAACAGCAGACCCTGAGGCAGGGGGAGAATCTGATTACCGGAGTTACTAACACATTGTAATGTTCAGACCCCCGGTTTTCAACAAAAAAAGTACAAGCCATACCCAGAAAGAGGAAAGTATGGCCCATTCAAAGGGAGAAAATAAATTGACAGAAACCTTTCCTGGGAAGCCTAGACATTGGATTTATTAGACAACTTAAATATGCTCAAAGAGCTAATGGAAACCAGGAAAATGATGGATGAACAAAAGGAGAAATCCATAAAGAGAAATTATAAAAAGGAACCAAGTAGAAATTTTGGAGCTCAAGTGATTTTAGGACATGCTAGAGCTAGAGACACCAAAAGGTAAATGCTAAAACTTTGGAAAGACTTACTCTCCCCACGGCATGTTCAGATAAATGAAAGACATAAGGAGAGAGGGCATTTGGAGACCGTGTATGCTAGTATGAGAGGACTTAATGTAGGACTGTAAAGCATCTATTAGACAAGACATCACAGGAGTTGGGCTCCTGTTGACTTGCCATTTATTGGCTGATTTGTCTTGGGACAGGCGCTGAACATCTCATCCATACTTTCCTGCTCTGTGAAATAGAGCATCTGTTCTACAGACACATAATGAAGAGCCAGTGAGACTGTACAGAAATGCTGAAAATGTGAGGCATCCAGTATGCTCATCCACCAGAGGAACCAACAGCCTAATGATTAAAGAAAGAGAATGTTTACTTTACTATGCTACCAAGTTATCAATAGAGGCACAGTGCTTGAGTTAAAGAACTCTGCAGACTTCAGCAGCTGTTCAGGTGGTCATTATGCCCAGAGGAGGAATTCTAACCTCTCTGGAATTCCATCACCCTCTCATCAAGTAGATTTTTTTTTCCCCACAGTCTCCATTTCCCACTTACTATCTCCTTCATCTCACTCCTCCCAGTTAAATTTATTTTGCATACTTTAAAAAATTAGAATAAATTAAAGTGCTTAGTTTTTCAGTTATGTCTCCTTTCCCAGGAATTTTTATGACGTTTTTGATGTCACTAAAAGACAACCTTAGAAACATCGCAAATCTAAGATTGGATCGGCTTGAATCTTCCTCTGTTCTACTTAGCATCAGTAGAAAGTAGTTCTAAGACATAGTAAAGTGCAAAGTCAGTTTGTAAATGATGAACAAAGATAAAGACTTGACTGGCTGGCTTCTTGTGAAAAGCATTTAGGAGAGAGAAAACTGTTGTGCTGGTATCATGGGAGATTGGGGGGGTATCTTTAATTGGCTAATTTGAAGATAGTAACAAAAGAAAGGCACAAATAACCAAAATCCTAGGATAATTCTGAAACTTAGTTGTGATCAGTAGATCTGTCTGGAACTATATTGTTTATCCCAGTTCCTAAAAAACTTAAGTTTTATTTCCTTTTCTTTAATCTGTTCTCTAGTATACAAGTTAACAGTGAAATGACCAAAATGCTGAAAGCCAAAGGAGCAACAGGGAACATACTCAGATTGATCGCCTGGTAGATTCTTTCCAGTTAGTGGGTACTTAATGTAACACATTAAATAAAAAAGGTCCACTTTGACAAAATTGACAGTTTAGGATCTGATTATCAGCCTCTCCAAAGGATTCCTGGAAAAGTTATTTTCTTTTTATCATTGAAAAATATTTCATTTACAAAGTCACTTTACATGAAGCTTTTCAGTGACATGACTTTCTCATAAAGTGGTCTTCTGCTTTGAAGTCCATTTGATGTGTTATAGAAAATAAATTATCTAGCAGAATTGTTCCTGTGTTTGTAGGTTTTTGACAACTTGGCTTTTCTTTGCTCCCTCCTCCTAAAATTTATATTTCACTGTTTTTCTTTTGGGGATAGGTACAGAATTTTCACAGCTGTATTCAGGTAACTGAAGACTTTGTGTCTCCAGAACATCTTGTAGAGTCATTTCATTTAACACAAGAACTGAGACTTTTGAAGGAAGAAATCAATTATGATGATAAACTACAGGTAAGAGATGATGAGTATTCTAACTAGGTGCTGTTGTGCAGACTTTCTGTATTCAGAAATATGGTAGGTGTGTAACAACTTGGATAGCCATTGCCTAGTTGGTCACACCAGGGTAACAACCAAAGATGTATTTAATTACATGAGTTTTAGTGGCCCTTATTCAAACTATTGGTTTAATAATAAACTTTGACATTTTTCTTAAATTTGGCTTTCCTTGGTGCCCATTAAAATTGTTATTATTTTTTTTAATCTGGCAGTTGTCATTTGTTAATTTCTGTTTAGCTGATGTGATTAGAAATATGAACATCTCTTTCAGGTTAAAAATATCTTGTATCATGCAGTCAAAGAAATGGTGAGAGCTTTGAAGATACATGAAGATGAAGTAGAGGATATGGAAGAAAATTAAATGTAGTTCATTTTTATGTTTTTAGGCAGTTGAACTGGGCTTACTTACCCTTGAATGATGATATGTATGCACACTGACTTAAGCTTCATAAAACCATCAGTGCCAAGAAATTCTCTTTGTAGTAATTACTTGTTACTGACACCGCAGCAGTATAGCATATGTCACAGCTCCTGTGAGTCAATGTTAGTTATAAAACAAGCTAAATTTAAAAAGCAGCACTATATAGCTGTTATTGTATTATAGTGTATATGATATTTGTGAAAATGCCAGATTTAAAATGATGTATTTATTTTTGGTAAAAAATACAAAATTCTATGCTATATTGTTGATCAAGTGTAAATGTGACCTTGTACAGTTTACTAAAATAACTGATATTTTTCACTACATTGAGACGGTTACTGTGAGAATAGGACACAAACACCAGCTATTGCCTGCGTTTGGGAAATTGCTGAATCGCACAGCAGTCATGTCATAATCAGAAAATTACTGCCAAATAATTGTAAAATCTGTAAAATATAAAGTATATAAAGTAGATACTAAATACAGACACTTCAATATTTTGTTGAAGCTATTGACTGTACAATTAAACATTTTCAAAAGGTGTAATTTATTTAAAATTGTCTCATTTTGGTAAAATTTATGTGAACTTTTAAAGCTAAATATTAAACTTAATATGCTATGTAAATATATACATATATACATTTAATGATGTATTTTTTTAAAACATTGGCTTGCTTTTGTTAAAGTGCAAGTGTTACATATGGCTTTGTACATTAAAGTTAAAAGGGGTTTTACATTTTCCATTAAAAGGACTTTATCAAAAATTGGCTTGTTCCAGAGTTCTCCCTTTTTTGACATGCATACTACTGGGGACAGAGAATATCCTGAAGTCAGTCAGCCTGGGTTTGAATATGAGTTCTGCTACTGACTGTATGACCTTGGCAGGTTGTTTCATTTGGAGTCTCGGTTTTAATAGTTAGCTACTATTAATAATCACTTGGTTGCTTGAGGCTCACACATTCCTAACCCTTTGAGTTACTGGAAAAATATAGGCATCCACCAACACCTAAAGGATATTAAGAGGACAGCCTTTCCTTCTTATCTGAAAGCATACAGCTTAAGAGAAAAAAGTAGTAGCCCAAGTTGTGACACCTTGCAAATTGCTTAGTTTATCCTGGTTTTGCTCGTGTCCATGGTCATTTAGCTCCATGTAGTCTGTTATGCCATCTCCCACTTCAAGTAAGATTCAGCCAGGAATGTGAGCAGTTACATTCACATTAATACCTTACACCTGGCACAAGGGTTAATGAGATAGATGATGACTACTTGGCTAGGAAAAAATTGGGGCTGAGGGATATTTAAATGATTTTTGTGAGCCGCTTTTTGTGTGCTTTTGACTTTTTAATAACTACCCGATGTGCCTCAACTGATTAAATGGTTTCTTTCACCTACTGCTTTCATATGATCCATCTGATTTAATTTTGATGTGAGATTAGTTTAAAGCCAAGGCATTAATTCTGGAGTAGACCACTGGTCCTCCAAAGTATGCCGGAAGCTCAAAGTCTGTGGTGATTTTCTCCCAAAATGCTTTTGCTTCTCTTGCTCTTGCTCGAGCCACCTCTTAACCATGCTACAACCCTTTCAGAATAGCTGGAGCTAAGGAAGGAAGTTCTACTCAGGCAATGTGTCTTCTTTCAGAGCAAATTTACCTGATAGTATTCTATCCATAGTCTGAAGAATATTCTATTCTTGGTCTGAAATTCCATGCTAATAACCTAATTCTTGGTAAGCCTGGGTTGAAGAGAGAGAACTGTAATTTTTACAGCATAAAAGACATTTGTAGGCTTTTTGGAAAGCTCGGGAGTTGTATTGCTGATTGCTCTCTAATTACTGGAGCCCTCTGACCATTTACCTTGTTCCCTCATTCTTTTGATCGCTTGGATGCTCCTTACTTATAAGAATGTCTGAATATGTAAGCTGCCTCCAGACAGTGGTATGGTAAGTATTAATATAAATGGATACAATAATTTGAGAAATGTCAGGGAGCCTTTATAAAGAGAAACTTGTGAATATTTAGGTCTTTCCCGTTCTAGTCTATAATGTCGTTTATACTTGAACATGGATTCCTTTTCCTGAATAAAATTACATGTGTTCAAATCCATTTCTCTTCTGCCATGCATTTTGAGATTATAGCACCCATACAAATCAGTGTCTGCTTTCCTATTACTTCCCTTTTTGGTAGATAGGGTATTGGTTTAATTACATCTAGGTAAGATTAGTAAGCTTCAGAAGAAAGGTGCTGCCATACCTTTGCTTTATGTGTAAATATGATCAATTAGTTGATCGATAGATACCTCGTATTTTATTTCTAGATGCCAGCCTATCAAAGATGCTGTCCCAGACAAGATCAGTAATTATGGGAGAGGAAAAAGAGAATATGATTAGTTACTATTCAATACAGTATTCATTATGAATTGGGGTATAGCAAGTTGGCCAAGATACAAAGCTCTGTACGCCAACAGATCTGTCACCAAGATTGAGACTTAGACATTTCCTACTACAAAAATTATGACATCCCAGGTTTGCAATAATTGCATTAACCTAGATATTTATGCCCTGAAACCATATAAAAAAATGTAGTAGCTGAGTAGTATGCAAAGTACTTTGGCTCCCACAGTAGGTTCTTTTAATGAGAGTTAAGTGACTTTTAAACAAAAATGAAATGTTGGCAGTTTCACATCACTGGCTGCAAACAAACTTTGAGTTCCGTTTCTTGGCTGGAGAGGTTTTTCACAGCTGACTTCAGCTTCTCAGTCGGCTCTTGGTAAATGAACCATCCAGCTGCAGCTAAGACTAGAGGGTTGCTCTTTCCTGTGTCTTACCTGTGGAAAAGACCTCAGCCCTGGTGCCAGTGGAGGATATACCAAGCACATGTGTGCAGGGATCAGCTGGATTCCACTTTGACATTATGAGGACAAGTGAGGAGTCCCACACTACCTCCCGCTCACTAGTCTTTTTTTTTTTTTTGAGACAGAGTCTCACTCTCTTGCCTGGGCTAGAGTGCCGTAGCATCAGCCTAGCTCACAGCAACCTCAAACTCCCGGGCTCAAGCAATCCTCCTGCCTCAGCCTCCCCAGTAGCTGGGACTACAGGCATGCGCCACCATGCCTGGCTAATTTTTTCTATATATTTTTAGTTGTCCAGCCAATTTCTTTCTATTTTTAGTAGAGACGGGGTCTCGCTCTTGCTCAGGCTGGTCTCGAACTCCTGAGTTCAAACAATCCGCCTGCCTCGGACTCCCAGAGTGCTAGGATTACAGGCGTGAGCCACCGCGCCCAGCCCCGCTCACTAGTCTTTAACCCTAAATTTGACAGATGATGAAAGATGTGGAGAGCTGGATGAGTGAACAAATACAAATGAGGAAGCACCACTCTGCCAGCAAAGTGGAGCTATTGCAGAATATGGAAACAAACACTGGATCAAGGTATATTGTACAGGTTTGGTTTTAATAAGTGTAAGGAGTTAATGGTAAAGAGGATGCAGGTATCGCTGCTTCCAGCCACACATGCCTTGCAAAGGCATCAGAGTTACAATATGGTGATATCAATACAGGATAGAACTATCTTTTACAATTTATTCAGAAACATTTATTGAACACCTGTTAAGTGTTTGGCACTGGTGATAAGATGGTCAAAAAGACACTCAGTATTGTGCCATATATGCTAAATATACTATGATACAGGTATATGCAAGTATTTGGAAAAGGTGTAATTTTGCCTGGGGTTAGGGAAGGCTTCAAGAGAGGAGGCAGTATTTGCACAACTCTTCAAGTAAGAAAAAAACAGGACAGAGCATATGTTGTGGACATATTATTTAGATTGCCTTTTAGCCCTTTTCCATAAACACAATCAGTAAACTGAATTTATAGCCAACCTAATATTATGTTTATTTTGTCCCCTAATTCTTCGGAAATGGGTAATCCATGTGTGTCATGATGATGCATGGGAACTTTCCACCAAAAATTTTTCAATAACTATAATTTACTATTTTGCCAGAAACAAATTATGTTGAACAAGAAATAATATTTTATTAAGCAAACATTCCAGATAGAAAAGGAAAAGGCCAGTCTATACAACCTTTAACAAAAGGAGAGTTGTGTGCATTTATAGAACCTAAAAATCACTGCACTATGCGGAGTCCCACAATAAAAACCACACAGCTTATAGGGAAAATGGTATTAGGGCCTAACACTCTAAAAATTCAGCAGGGACACGTTAAAAAAGAAGAGAAACTAGTTTACACATGTTAAATGTTAAATGTTTAAGAAATATATAAACACTATCAATCTGCCACTTTACCTTGAAGAAGTCCCAAAGTGTGCTTGTGGAACTGAGTATCAGAAGGGTTGACATATCTATTGAATTGGTTATCATGTGACTTGATCCATCGTTTTTCACATTTCCTCCCACAAGAGAAATATAAGTAGCAATTCAGCCCATTTAGATTGAGTCCAGTGACAAATTACTGTAAATGTGTTCTAAATGTTGTACAAGCTCCAGAAATTATATAATCATGGAAAATTGCTATTCATCCCTTTATCAGTGGAAGTTTTGAGGAACAACATAGGGATATTGGTCTACCATAGTCTGCTTTCATGTATGCTACCTGAGTTAGGAGTCTACCAAAGTATTCCATTCACGTCTTTCTAATCAGTAGCAGTTTGTTGAACTTTTCAAGTGAGTTGAAAAAATTTTCAAATTAATTGAAAATTCCCATACAGTCACCTAGTGTTGTGTTCCTAGTGTTCAACACATTTTTTTTGTTGCGCTCAGTGAACCAGAAGACACTACTGTCAACTGGAGTAAACTTTGGGAGAGGAGTTTTTTAAACTGTAGACCACTAATTGATTCAGGCTCAAATTGTTTCTGATTCTTAACCCTCAAGGGTTTTAAAAATTGTTTTATTCAAAGCTTCTGCACAGCAAAAGAAACTATCACAAGAGCAAACAGACAACCTACAGAATGGGAGAAAATTTTTACATGCTACAAATCCGATAAAGGGCTGATAACCAGAATCTACTTAGAACTCGGGAAAATCAAGAAGAAAAAATCAAACGACCCTATCAAAAAGTGGGCAAAGGACATGAACAGAAACTTTTCAAAAGAAGACAGAATAATGGTCAAAAAACATGAAAAAATGCTCAACATCTCTAATCATCAGGGAAATGCAAATTAAAACCACAATGAGATATCACTTATCTCCAGTGAGACTGGCCTTTATCAAAAAGTCCCCAAACAATAAATGTTGGCATGGATGCGGAGAGATAGGAACACTCATACACTGCTGGTGGGACTGCAAACTAGTGCAACCTCTGTGGAAAGCAATATGGAGATACCTTAAAGAGATACAAGTAGAAGTACCATTCCATCCAGCAATCCCATTACTGGGCATCTACTCAAAAGACCAAATAATACTGTATGAGAAAGACACCTGCACCCGAATGTTTATAGCAGCACAATTCACAATTGCAAAGATGTGGAAACAACCCAAGTGTCCATCAATAATACATGAGTGGATTAATAAAATGTGGTGTATGTATACCATGGAGTACTATTCAGCTTTAAGAAACAATGGTGATATAGCACCTCTTGTATACTCCTGGATAGAGCTGGAACGCATTCTACTAAGTGAAGTATCCCAAGAATGGAAAGACAAGCACCACATGTACTCACCATCAAATTGGTATTAACTGATCAACACATAAGTGCACATATAAGAATAACATCTATCGGATGTTGGGCAGGGGGGAGAGGGGAGGAGGGAGAAGGGGACAGGTATTTGCATACACAAAGAGTGCAATGCGCACCACCCGAAGGATGGACATATTTGAAACTCGGACTTAGAGGGGGAGGTGGGGGCAAGGGCAACATACGTAACCTAAACACCTGTACCCCCATAATATGCTGAAATAAAAAAAAATTGTTTTATTCATTTTCCCCAGATTAATGACAATATGTGAGTACCAGCAAGTGTAAAGAATAGTGAGGAAGGAGGGGTACCTGTAATTTCCCCACCCAAAGGTGATCATGGTTATTGCTTTACTTCCCACAAATCTTTTCTGGTTTTATTTTTTTTTCACTTTACAAAGCAGAGATCATGTATTACATAAAAATTGGTATACCTTTTTCCTATTAACATATGTCATAAACATTTAAACTGAACATTTCTAATAGCTTTTATAATCCCACATACAGATTTGCCATCACATAATATTGGACAAGCAGTGCTGTTTTTCAACTAGCAGAGTAACTGAGCCAAAGAAGTCTATATCCCTCCATTTTGAATTGTGAGTCTTTTTGTTCTGTTTCCAGTCTTCCAATAAATGAGCCTACATTTCAAAAATTCAACCTGTACCTCAAGCCCAATATTCTGCCAACTTTACCAAAACAAGGGCCCCTCTAGAATTTACCACAATGCCCAAAGTGTGTATGATAAACTACCTAAGGATGAAAACTGGTTTATGACCTTATTGCCCCACCTAACATCTTGCTGCCTGCATAGAGCTTTATTTATTGGTAACACTGAAACTAAAGGATTCCATGGCTATGTTTAACATCCTTCTGTTTCGAATAGCCTGGGCCCTCCCTGAATAGCCATTTCCTCCTAAGAATAGAGAAATAATATGACCTAAAGCCCCCACAAAGATCTATTGGTGGCAACAGAGGCCCTAGGACTTCATAACTAACTCTCCATAGCAAGACTTTCTTTTGGGGGACTGACTTTGAGGAAACATAGGGCTTAGAGTTGTTAGGTTCACACCAAATCAAGAATCCTTTTCTTAGATCACAAATTCCCTTTCCTACCTCTTTCTAGAAACTATTCTTTACCTTTGGGCATCCCTATGAGGCTTTAGTCTCTCAACCCTACCCTGCTCCCTAATTAACCTGTCTTATAATCTCCTTCATCTTCCTGTACATCCTGGTGTCTATGTCAGTTTTAAAGGTATTTGTCATACCGAGATTACCGCACTCTCTTTTTCTCTTAGTGCCAACAATAGGAAAGCAGGCCAACAACCACAAAAACTGACCCCACATTCACCTGCATTCTTTAGACTATTGAACAATCCTAACTTTGAAGGCCTATTCCAAATATTTTCCATTCCTCAAGTCCAGGACCTGACCCTAGCCCCCTCACTTTTAGAAAACGGAAGGATACTTGAGCTTCCCTCAAATTTCCTCTTGTAAGGTGTCCTACCATGATCTGATTCTGACCAAGCTTACGCAGTTCCTCCTCATTTCTAGTTACATGCCTTTGTCTGTGCTGTTCTCTGCTTAGCCATTTCCCTATCCTCTGATTCCTGCAATTTCCATGAAGGCTAGAAGTACACCAGCTATTTATTTTTAGTGGCAGAAGGCAAGACGGTGTTCATTCAGTAGGTGTTCCTTAAATATTTGGTGCCTGTATTTGGATTACACGTATTTAAATTGAGGCATTTCTTTGCCTATACACGTCTATAAACCACTCCTATTATGAGTTATTTACTAGTAACCAAGGGGGTTTTTTGTTAACTCTTTGAGACACATTCTACCCACCCTTCTCAGATCCTAAGGAAACATCAAATTGATTCTTTTCCAAAGAAATTGGGACATTTTTTCAGGCGTGCTTGACTGCCAAATTCTCCAAAAGATTAGTAAATCCCTCTCCCCAGTTAGATTAATTCTTGCTAATGATAACTTTCAACCTAACCTCCAGGGAAGTGGAAGGTTGGTGGCCTACTGAGGGTCAACTTTCTTGAGATTAAACCCAGGCAGCAAGACCTGAAAGGCCATGTCAGACTGCAAGCAAGTGTGCAAAGCTACCAGCCTGCACTAACCTGGCCAAGGTTGTCTTAAGGACACTTTCTTTTTAAACTGGGTTTCCATGACTATTCTAGAGAAGTTAATTAAGACCTCAGTCAGACCCATTCTCCCATGTCAGTCGTTAGCGCAGCCTAGCCATTAGTCTGGAGACCAAATCCCCTCCTGGCTAATGACCCAACAAGAACCAAAAGTTTCTCAGTGTCCACTAGATGGCACTGTTGGTCAGCAGTAGCTCTTAAAAAAGGACAGGATTGCAACTGGGACACAAATAATCTGAGGACAAACAGCTATGCCCTCCACTCCCTCACAGATCTCTGATTAGGCTACACTGGGATTATGACAAAGATAAAGTGATAAAGATCACTTTCAATGTTTACATAGATAACATACTGATCTAGAATGATTCAGTAACTAACAGCTATTATTACACTTCACATCTTTACTCTTCAAATAGGTTATAGACACGGCAGACTGGCAGACTGTTCCTTCCATACAGTAGTATTTACCTTGTTTAAAAACAAAATTTTACTCGTCTGATCTCAGAAGCTAAGCAGAGTCAGCCCTGAGTACTTGGATGGGAGACTGCCTGCAGGTGCTGGAGGCTTAAAAAAATTTTT
>NW_012135525.1:1665945-1674350 GCF_000956105.1 Propithecus coquereli
TCCTCTCTCAACTCACCTTCTCAGTACTTCATTCTGACACCAGCCGTGTTGCACCCACACATCAGTTCTCCGGTGGATACCAACTGGGTGTCCTAGAATTTAACTCGATTCTGACACCATCCACCTAGTCAGATACAAGACTGCTGCCACTTCAGACCGAATTACACGTCCCAGGTTTGACCTGTGCTTCTGACCTTACCAGTTGTAAATCGAAGCTTCACACAACACCCCTCTTTGGGTTCCATCGTTTGCTAGAATGGCTCAGGGAACCACGTTTAACCATTTATTATAAAAGGCTACAACTCAGGAATAATTAGATGGGGGAGATACATAGGGGCACGGTGATTCCATGTCCTCTCGGGCCATGCCATCTTCCACATGCTCCGCGATCTGGAAGCTCTCTGCTCTGAACCCTATAGCTGGGGGATTTTTACGGAGGCTTCCTCACATAGGCACGATCACTCGTTAACTCAATCTGCAGACCCTCGCCTCTTCCCGAAGGATCGGGTGTGGGGATGCAAGTTCCAAGCTTCTAATCATGACTTGGTTTTTCGAGTGAAAAACCAAGCCTCCATCCAGAGGCACACCAAGATTTGCCTCATTAGAACAAAAGACACTTCCATCACCAAGGAAATTACAAAGGTCTTAGGAGCTCTGTGCCAGGAACCAGGGACAAAGAGTAAAATATTTTTCTTCTTATAAATCACAATATTATAGTCTCCAACCCCTCCTTGGGAAGCAGAGAGGAGCAGAGGTACAGTGGTATACTGTGTACATGAGTGAAGTTTGGATAACCAGGTTCCTTGGCCACAGAAGGAAAACTAGACAACTCAGCGCATGTGGCCCGGTAAACCGGCACAGTCTGCTAGTCAGAACTTGCCTTGCTCTTGGCTCTGCTCCCAGTCTGGTACACAGCTTCACAGAACTCATAACCCTCTCGGCCTCAGTCTGTTTATATATGAAATAACATGGCTTAACAGCCCTAAAAATTGTGACATCCAAAATATATTAAAACAAAAAAGTACCTACCAAGCATTAAAAAGCAGATCCTAAGAATGAATAACCCAAGCGGCGTTTTGGGTTTTTTTTGTTTTTTTACCATCTAGTGTATGGAAGACATTCTGCTAGGATGCTGCAAAGGTACCACACCGTTCTGGTCAAAAGGCACATGCATGCTAGTAGGACTCTAAGACAAAACTTAAGAACCAGATTAGATGGGAGTATTTATATAATGCAAATAAGAGTTTCAAAGACAAAAGTAAAATTAGTCCAAATGAATATACATTTGTTAGTGGAAATGCACAGAAAAGGGTCCTAGGAAATACATACCAAATTGCTACAAGTAACAGGAGGGAAGGGCAGTGGAAGAGGGAAGGGGTGGTAGAAAAGAAGGGTGATTTAGAAAGTGTTCATGTCGGACATAAAGCTCATTTTTTAGAGAAATGGCAAAGCTAAAAGTCATGCACCGCATAACATTTCGGTCAATGAAGGATCATGTATGACAGTGGTCTCCTAAGATTATATCGTACCACAAAAGTACTTCCCATTGGGTTAGAATTGCCTACTCAGCACAGTAACATGCCATACAGGTTAGTAGCCTGGGAGCAACAGCCTGTACCACGTAGCCTAGGTGTGTAGTAGGCTGTACCATCTAGGTTTGTCCAAGCACATGCTAGGAAATCGCCTAATGATGCGTTTCTCACAACATATCCGTTGTTAAGCAACACGTAACTCTAGTTTACTTTTGGCACAAACTTCAATTTCAAGTTTTATGAGAAAGTTCAGGCAAGTAAAATGTCCTCAGAGTTTGGGATATTAAACCACTGACATGAACAAATCAAGTACCAACTTTTAAGAGAGTATATAATTCTATTAAGATATTTTAAAGACTGGGTGTGGTGACTCGCATCTGGAATCCTAGCACTCTGGAGGTCAAGGCGGGAGGATTGCTTGAGGCCAGCCTGAGCAAGAGTGAGACTCCCATCTCTACTAAAAATAGAAAAAATTAGCGGGGCATGGTGGCCAGTCTGCAGTTCCAGCTACTCAGGAGGCTGAGGCAGGAGGATCGCTTGAGCCCAGGAGTCTCAGGTTGCAGTGAGCTAGGATGACGCCACCGCACGCTAGTGGCCAAGTGAGACTGTCTCAAAAAAAAAAAAAAAAAAAGGTTATTTTAAGAGGGTAGTTTTTGTTTCATCTGCAAGATGAAACAGGAAAAAATGGCTCCTGCATGGTCACTTCAGCCCTTCCTTCCTCTACTAGTTTCATCAGTGAATGTGTGAGCCCAACCTCACCCCCTCAACCCAATTGCCTTCCATTCCCTCAGAAGCAGTATATTTCTCTTACTCCCATAATTCCACACAGCAAGTCCCTGCTTTAAACACACCTAGTGGCTTGTGCCTGAATGCTCTGCTTATGTTCTCCTCTTCCCCTTCCCCTTCCCTCTCCTCCAACATTATCCAACTCGGCAGAGAGAATGCCAAAGCAGTGCTTACCTATCCACTGTGCTCTGACTGGGTGGCAGATTACCCAGGGACAGCTGCCATGTGTGAGGTCAAGAAAAAGGTTGGGAACACTTTTAAGCCTCAGGAACTTCTGTACTCTTTTTCACCCTCATTGTAGGGGAAACGGACTACAAAACACTGGAAAAGAATCCTTGACACACCAAAGTAATCATGTGACTGCATCTGTGCACATTCATAGTCAAAGTTTACAACACAGAGACAAGGCCATTCGGTGCCTTGCTTTTTAACTATCAACCACATTCAACAAAGGTATAAAACACAATTACTTTATTGATTTCTTACAATCAAATACTGCCAACTAGCATTACTTCCGCTCATGCATCATTAAAAACAAAGGACATTTCCTTGGTATTTTCAAATGATGCATTATACAAAAAACAAAGTTAGAACTTAAAATGCACCCTGATTAATTATGTAAACTGGTAATTTGTTTTAAAAAGCATAACTAATAATTTGGTTCATTTCGTAAAATGGAAATTTAAATATTTCTCCTGATAGTCTTGAGGTTATCATTATGTTATGAGTAGTGCAAAGTGTGGCACATATAGTTTCATCTAGAAAGGTGTGTATTTTACACACCTTATTTAAACAAACAAAATGTGCATAACGAAATGCATACAGTCAACGCATGATAAAAAGCATGTTTCAAATATAAGGCAGTCCATCAGGCCACCATATTATTTAGGTTTTACATTATCATTTATGGCATTATAGATTAATTACACATAACATACTTTTGTATATTTTAACCCTGAAGATAAGAAAAATAATTGTTGTTTGAAAAATTATTCCAAGTAGCCATTTGGTTTTGTATCAGGAGAAACTGAACCTCCAAGAGTTTAGTGTCTTGCCAAGTCGGAATCATTAGCTCGAGTCAGTGAATCAGATATGCGACATATTTCACAGTGACTGTTTCCCAAGTCCTGGCAATGCCTCTTCTCCCACAGTATGCCAGATGATGAAGCATTTCCGGGATTACCCTCGTATATGGTTTTCCCTTTTTTTGCTTAACTGTATTACTGTATTATTTCCTCTTCTGTGACCTTCCATTTTAATTATTCATAAGTCCTTTCAGAATATCCTCAGAGAGATCCATAAGGGGAAGTTCTGGAGATGGAAAATCCAAGGGAGGAAGATTTGGTATTGGAATGTCCTTGGCTTTCCCGGTATTTGCTGCAAACTTCTGCCAGGTTGAAGAGGCTGTAGCAGTTTCTGAATGTGGTGGCAAGCTCCATAACTCTGACTTTTCTACAAAATCAGCATCTACATCCAGCTCCTTTTCTGTGGGACCTTTTAGTAGTCTGGCCTTTTCAGCCTTTAGTTGTTTATTTTCTTTCCTTAATCTTTCATTCTCAGCCACAAGGAACTCCACGTGCCTCTTCAAATCTGCAATTTTGGTTGCCTGCTCCTCTATAATTGTTTTATCATCTTTTGGGGCTTTGCTTCCAATACATGGCTCTGTTGGCTCACTCTTCTGCTGAAGTAAAAACAGTAGCGTGTCTGGATCCCTGTCAAAGATCCCCTGAATTTCAGGCAGGTGTTTCTCTCTGGAAGGGCTGTACTTCTGAGAAAGAAGGGGGCTCTGGCCCTCTGTGTCCTCAGCAGAGGGTTTGTGAGATGCCTGAAGATGGGTAGCTACATCCTTGTCTGTGTTCTGCTGAGCTTTCAATCTTTCCTCACGCTTTGCCCTTTTCCACCTCTCCTGGATGAGGAGGAGCTGTTTCATGTGGCTATCCCTTTGCAATTCCAGTGATAAATGAGCCTATTAACACAGAAAGAAAGACACAATTTTAAGCATTTACTATTTTAAGTCTCTTTAGTAATATCCAATATATACTACTCCAAGGACCCTCCTTTCTGAGCAACTCAGTAACACTTAGAATTTATATACCATGTTTGCATTCAATGAAACCTCAAAAATTTTTCAAAATAACTAGGTCTTAAGCTAAAACTTTTATTCATAAACAAAACACTATTCATTCAGAAAGTCAAAACTCCTATACTCAATCAACACGCTAAATGTGCCTTACTCCATCTGCAAATGCCATTTGTATTCAAAAATAGAAATTTTCCCTCTTTAGACACGTTATCTCTACAAATAGTTGAAAAGAAAGTCTTGGCCAGGCTCCGTGGCTCACACCTGTAATCCCAGCACTTTGGGAGGCTGAGGCGAGATCGCTTGAGGCTAGGAGTTCAGGGCTGCAGTGGGCCATGATTGGATCTCTGCGCTCCAGCCTGGGCAACAGAGCAAAATCCCATAGTCTCCAAAAAGATAAAAAAAAGTCTTCCTATTACTAGGGTGTTTAGAAGGCTCAATGCACACCTGTGTTGTATAACCAGGTTCTATATTGTCAAAGGAAGCATAAAGAATACAACACAACTTTTAAGTTCCCTTGGTTCAGTTTGAGGAGCTTTTTCCTGCTACTGACATCCCTCACAGAAATGGTATCTTTAATTCAGTCACACAAATATTTACTGAGTATCTCCTAGGTACCTGCCTCTTTTATAATCAAGAAATGTTTGGATAGCTCGGGCGACCCGGGCTTCTGTGAAACGTGGCGGTCGGCTGGGACCGTAACACAAGCATGACCATATGAAGGAAGAGGAAGGTTTACCCAAAGATGAGGCGACTGAATCGGAAAAAAACCTTAAGTTTGGTGAAAGAGTCGGATGCTTTTCCGAAGGTTCCTGACAGCTATGTGGAGACTTCAGCCAATGGGGGTACAGTTTCTCTAATAGCACTTACCACTATGGCTTTATTAGCCATTATGGAATTCTCAGTATATCAAGATACATGGATGAAGTATGAATATGAAGTAGATAAGGATTTTTCTAGCAAATTGAGAATCAATATAGATATTACTGTTGCCATGAAGTGTCATTGTAAGTACACCTTCAACTCAACGAATCTATATGTAGTGTATGGTTCAAACAATTGTCAATAAAAAGTAAAAACCAAAAAAAAAAGAAATGTTTGGATAAAGGCATTTTTAAAAACGAGGCAAGCCCTCCCAAACATAGAACGCAATTTTTAAACTATCTTTAACAAGCAAAGCATAGTCCAGCTGTGTGAGCTAATGGTCGAATATGAGCTAATGATCCGGAAAGGTCCTAAGAGGGTCTCTAAAGATAAATCTGGTGATCTGAGATCTGTAACCACTAGGAAAAATGCTGGAAGTTTCCTCATGCCATGTCTGGGACATCCATACAGTTCGTTTAGTTTTAATTTCCTTCTTGAAGCACTTTTATCTTGCCTATTTAATATATTTTTGACTAGAGTGTTTTGAAAGGGGCACAATGCTTTATTTTATACATAATTCAAAAGTCTCTACAAGAAAATCTTTCTAACCCTTGTTGCAAATATTAAGAACATGTCTCACCTGCTCAGATTGTGTCAGCTTCATGGCTTCGGAAAGATATGCTGGTAAAAAAAAAAAGAGGCACACTAAAATATAAGTATCTTCATTTTATAATTAACAGATAAAAGGAAGAGTTTCAATATTCCTTATATGACAAAAGAACTGGTCTTAAAAGCGATTCTCCTATAACTTGAGAGTAAAAAAAAAAAAAGGACAGGATTCTTAACCTCTCCAAAAAAAGATGTCAGTGGTAATGAAATCTAAATATTCCCTTCCCCATCTTGAAGGTTTTGTTCTTTACCCCCTGTAGATTTTACAATTAAAATGAAGATGGGCCAGGCACGGTGACTCATGCCTGTAATCCTAGCCCTCTGGGAGGCTGAGGCAGGAGGATCACTTGAGCTCAGGAGTTCGATCTAGATCAGCCTGAACAAGAGCGAGACCCTGTCTCTACTAAGAAATAGAAAAATTATCCAGGCGTGGTGGCACGCACCTATAGTCCCAGCTACTTGGGAGGATCACTTGAGCCCAGGAGTCTGAGGTTGCAGTGAGCTATGATGATGCCACTTTACTCTAGCCCAGCGACAAAGGGAGACTGTTTCAAAAACAACCAAAAAATAAAAACCAAAAAACCTGAAGATAGCCTAATCACAAAAATAGGTATAGGGAAGATTAAAATTAAACAAGAACCTAACAAAACCCTATTACTCATTATGTTCACAAAAATATCAAGAGATTACCAATGACTTTTTATCCATCTGAATACCTGGACTATATCATTTTGGCCTCCTACAGAACCACTTTTAATGAGCTATGCCATCAGCCTACTACAAATTGGTAGTTAAAAACTCTAAGAACTTGTTGACATAGTCTATTTACCGTAAGAAAGTTAATGAGGACAGAAAATGTCATTTATGAAGACCTTTGACAAACTTTTCTGTCATCTTAGGATCAGATCCTGAGTGATTTAATTTGTTTGAATTCAAATAGCCAATGTAAAAATCCTTACTTTTCTTCTTTGGGCTGACTGTTAGAAAGCTTAAGGCAAGTTCTCCTTCTATAAATATGCAAGAACTCACGGTACATTTTGTGAACTATACTCTCAGTCCTTTCCCATTTTACCTTTCTATAGATTTCCTCATCTACCAATTCTTAATTACATTCTGTATTTCATTGTTATATTCCTCTGTAAGACACTTTATATCCTTTCTGGAACAAGATGAGATATAAATAACAAGTACTGTATTATTAATAATAAATCATGCACAATCTCCGTTTTTTATCTCTTGCTTACTATAAACTTTTTTGGCAACTTTCATTCCTACATTAAGTTCCTTTTTTGCCTTTTTACAGATACCACAAAGCACTGCTTTCTGTCTACTCTTAATCCAAACATTTTAATGATTTTTCTGATTTCATGACTTAGAATTGTTGTCTCCTTGGATCTACCACAGTCCTTGAGATATAAATTAGATGCTCCAAGAAAGAAAAAACATACAGTTGGTAAAATAGTCTTTGTTCCAACCATATTTACCATACTTACATTTTTTCCCTCTTGTTCTTGTCTTTTATTTGTGTACTAAGTCTGTATAGCTGCATACTATTTCTTTCCTCTTGTTCATGTTTAAATCTGTTGGGACATTCTGTCTGCTCTGCTATTGCTCTGATACAGTATGCAGGAATGTTCTTAGATATCCTTCCCATCTTGCCTACATACATGTCTGTCTGAACTATAGTTTGTTTTAAATGCACTTTTCTAACAAACAGAACAGTTTTCACAAAACCAAGTTTAAACCAACTGAAACATCTCCCTTTGTAGAACACTGAAACTGTATAACATGACAGAAAAGGTTACCCAAGGATACGCCAAAGCACAAATAATTCAACAAAGAATCACACTGTCATTTAAAGTATTTCCCACATTTAAATCTTACAACTGGGGCTTTTTTTTTTTAAGTTATTTTAAAAGAAAAAAAATTTTTAGTATCTGATTGCATGGTCATGGATTTGCTCCACAGATTCATATAGGAACAAATGCCTACCAAGACAAAGTTTAGGAAGGGAATATCTATCTCAGAAAAATCTAACAATTTTGGTTAAACTGCTTCCTTCAATTATGACACAAGGCTAAAATTCAAAGTAGAGATTAAGTAAATCATGGGGAAAAGGAACTAAGGAAACCTGAAGAACTTATTATTTCTCAAAATAATAACCAATTACTATTCTATCAGGTCTCCATTAAACTACTACCAAAGCACATAATGTGCAGCAAAACATCACCTCTACATGATAAAGACTGCTCTGCACTAGAATCATTTTCATGTTACCACAGTTTCACAGGAAGGCCCAGGTTAAGATTTGCTTTTAACCAAAATGTTGATCAAATACATGTAAAATAACTGTATTTACTGTATATACACTGAAGATGAGAGGTCTGCTCATCTTCTGAAATGTTCATTTTGAATTCTAAGTATTATCAATGGCTGTTATTAACTTCTCATTTAAGCTTTTTTTTTTTTTTTTT
>NW_012135525.1:1676302-1703747 GCF_000956105.1 Propithecus coquereli
AAAAAAAAAAAAGACTTGAAATTTTCTGTGAAAATTAGTGACTTATAGGCAAAAATCACTGAAGTAAGAGGACTTATCCAAACCAATGCCCACCATGCAGTCTGTATTTCAGCAGTAAAATAACATGGGAGGGACAGACTCTGCCAGGAAAGAATTTGGCTTTGATCATACCAACTGAGAGGGAAAAAGACTTCAGGGCTTGCTCTAAGAAAGGTGACTCACACCCATTTTGGAGACAGCATGATTAAAACACCCCCTTTCCCAAAGGCTTTTGGACTGTTGCTCAGCCAACAGAAACTGATCTAAGCAAAACAGACCCCCAGGATCTAATAAAATTAGGTCTTTGATAAGAAGCCAACAATTCTAAACTTTATACCTAAATGAAAACTATCACCAGCATGTTACTATAGGCAGGCATAGAGAGATGAAATACCCAGAAAGGAAACTAAAGAAAGACCACAGGACAAATCTTCCATCATTTTAGGTGGCAAAGTTCTTTGGTGGGTTTTGTATTTTCAGCATCTTAGAAAATGGAAACTCAGTGAAAATGAATTGGTCGGAATTGAATTATTATTACTTTCAGAACCTGAAATGGCCAGCTATTTGAAACTCAGACTCCTTTTTTATAATAAGATAAACTGGCAGACTTCTAGCAGTCAGCTTTTGTCTTTAGGAATCTTTGGGCTCAGAGAGCTGTGCCAGGAATCATTTATCAGTATGGTTTTTATGCCATCTTCATGCATAAATGGGTTAGGAGGAGCTAGGAAATCTTACACTCACTTGAAAAATAATCGAAGCTGATGTTCTGGTGGGTCAGCGGTGTCAACCCTACACATGCAGGGCAACACACACCACTACTATTGTGATTTTCATTTAAATAAAGTATTAAGAGATACTGGGGAAAAAAACTGCCCTTCAGCATTACTTAGTATTTCTTAAAAAGAATACTCACCTGCAGCCTTTTTGTGACAAGAAATAGCCTCTTCGTATTTGCCTGCAGCTAATAAACGGTCTGCCCGTCTGCTCTGTTGATGAGCCTAGAAGACAAACATTCCTAAGTTCCTCTGAATCATAAAATAAGAGATGACTTAAAAAAAAAAAAGCACCTTTTAAGAAGATAAATAATGCCATTTGTTGCCACACATCAAACCACCATTAACAGCTATATCTGTAACTGGGAAAATGCAATGAGTAGAGCCTAGAAATATAGCACCTGAAAGAAACTGGCAACTTCTCTCAGCTCTACCAATAAATCCCTCTCAAGGTTAATACCAGGCACTTCATTCCTTCAGTGACCACATTCTTCCATTCTTCAGAAACTGGCCAAAACAGTTGCAATCACAGATTGTTACTCAAAATGTGTATTTTCTTGGCAGGGTGCAGTAGCTCACACCTGTAATCCCAGCACTTTGGGAGGCCAACGATCACTTGAGGCCAGGAGTTCAAAACTAGCCAGGACAACACAGCGAGACCCCATCTCTACAAAAAATGAGAAAAAATTAGCTGGGCACGGTGGCACATACCTGTAGTCCCAGCTACTCGGGAGGCCAGGGCAGAAAGAGGGATCCCTTGGGCCCTGTAGTTTGAGCTACAATGAGCTATGATTGGTCATTGCACTCCAGTCTGGGCAACAGAACGAGGCTCTGTCTCAAAAATTTTTTTAAAAAAAGTGCATTTTCTTTATTTTTAACAAGTTCCTTTCAAAACAAGGCCTATTTTGTAGATACTCTCACTAGTCTATATAATTTAAAAACTACAATCAGGAATTCATTTACCAAACAATAAAATCCAAGCATCTCTTGTATCATTCTTTTTTCAGCATTAAAGTTACTATTTGTTTTTAAAATAAAAAATGTGGAAATTGTACAGTTGAGGAATTAATGATACTAATATCTAATATTACAGGGTAGGTTTTTTTCAGGTATAAGTCACCAAAAGAATAAATTCAGAAGTTCTAAAAGCAAATAACTTAAGTGCCCCTGAATGTAAGGTAAATGGATTAAATAAGCTGTCACTGGCCTCCTTATATTTGTTACACTTTAAGAATTTCAAAAGAGCTTTAATATACATTATTTCACCTGTTTTCACTAAAACTTTGTCAATGTGTCTCTCTCTTACATAGGAAGGCCAACTAGACTGATGCGGTCATGTAACTTACCTAGGATTATTATTACATTTAGCTAGCTACATTTAGCTAGCCAGAAAAGAAGAGGTGATCAACTAAAGTCTTCTAACTAATGTAATGTTTTCCTCACTATCTCACACATGATATAGCAAAGCTTCATAAAAAAAGCAAAAAGTACTTCACAGTTCACAACAGCATTATTCACAATAGCCAAAAGCAAGAAACAATCCAAATGTCCATCAACAGATGAATAGAAAAACAAAATGTAGCATATACATGCAATGGAATATTATTAAGTCTTAAAAAGAAGGAAATTCTGACACATGCTATAACATGGATGAACTGTGAGGACATTTTGAGTGAAAAAAGCCAGTCATAAAAAGAGAAATACTTGGCCAGGCATGGTGGCTCACACCTGTAATCCTAGCACTCTGGGAGGCCAAGGCAGGAGGATTGCTTGATGCCAGGAGTTTGCGACCAGCCTGAGCAAGAGTGAGACTCTGTCTCTACCAAAAACAGAAAGAATTAGCTGGGTGTGGTGGGGCACACCTATAGTCCCAGCTACTTGGGAAGTTGAGGCAGAAGGATGGCTTGAGCCCAGGAGTTTGAGGCTGCAGTGAGCTATGATGAAGCCCTCTGTAGCTTACCCAGGTCGACAGAGTAAGACCCTGTCTCAAAAAAATAAAAATTTAGAAAAGTTAAAAAATTAAAATACAGGTTCAATATTGTCTTCTTTCCCAAAGTTAAACAGTATTACCTTTTATAACTTTCACTTTATTTATTTCTGTGTCCCTGGGGAAAGCTATATGTAAAGATGAAAAGAAAAGGAATACCATATGAACACAATACCAAAATGGCAGCAGAGAAAAATCTAACATATGCCTGACCTATAGTAGGGTCTTCAGTTAGGAGCAAAGGAGAAATCTCATTCACTCCTCCTCTCCGAATCATTTCACTATTAGTCTCCTACAGACAAGTAGCCAGCAGTATCTCCAAACAATAAGCACTGAATTGACTGCCTAACTAATGCAATCCAATTATACGTAAGATAACTGCTCAAGTGTTAGAGAATTTCAGGAAGACCTCTTTTTAATTTTAAATCTAAGGATCAACTTCTCCCACATGCAGCTCCCCCTACATCTTTTTTCTTCCTTCAATTTCCAGTTTAGCTTGCTTTTTTCCAGAACTGCCACCATCTGTTGTGAAGACAGTGAGAATCTTGTGCAGTATCTTTCAAATTATAGGATACAACCCACTAGTGGGTTGTGAAATCAATTTAGTGGGTCGCAACTTGTATTTTTAAAAATTAAATTATAGTAATATTACTATTTACTAATATTATAGTAAATATTACATTGCATCATATATAGCAGAAAGGTTTTTTGTTTTTGGTGAAGTTTATGAGGGCCCCGCATTTCTTTTTTTTCTTTTTTTTTTTTTTTTGAGACAGAGTCTCACTGTGTTGCCCGGGCTAGAGTGCCGTGGCGTCAGCCTAGCTCACAGCAACCTCAAACTCCTGGGCTCAAGTGATCCTACTGCCTCAGCCTCCCGAGTAGCTGGGACTACAGGCATGTGCCACCATGCCCGGCTAATTTTTTCTGTATATATTTTTAGTTGTCCAGATAATTTCTTTCTATTTTTAGTAGAGACGGGGTCTCGCTCTTGTTCAGGCTGGTCTCGAACTCCTGACCTTGAGCGATCCACCCGCCTCGGCCTCCCAGAGTGCTAGGATTACAGGAGTGAGCCACCGTGCCTGGCCTAGGGCCCCGCATTTCTGCACAATTCCAGGAAGCATCTTCTAGAATATAGCAGCCCTGTAGTAATATATACATGTGCCATGCTGTAAAAATTTCTCATTGTGGATCACAGTCAAAACAGATGGGCAAGCATTGGAAAGATCAATATTTTATTTAGAAATCCTGTTTTCAAATCCCATTATCACCATTTACGCTGCATTTCAAATTTTTCATCTGTAAAATTGGGGGACTAGCTCATATAGCTACTAAGAGGACAACATAAATAATGTATGTAAAGTGTCTGATGCCAACCTCACCACTTAATAATTGCTGGATATATTTCAGTGCTCTACTGCCTTTTCCCAGAGTGTCTCCATTAGATCCAGCCTAGCTTGTGACATAGGATGAATTTTCCCTGGAATTTTTCAGGGCAGCAAGGGGTTCAAATAGCCTCTTTTTACCTTAAAGATTTTAGTGCCAACATAGTTAACATATATAGTTGACTCCACGTATGTACAAGACCATTCCTTGGACCATGATATCTGACTCCTTTTCTTTTTTTTTTTCTTTGAGACAGAGTCTCGTTCTGTTGCCCGGACGAGAGTGCCGTGGCATTAATCTAGCACACAGCAACCTCAAACTCCTGAGCTCAAGCAATCCTTCTGCCTCAGCCTCCCAAGTAGCTGGGACTACAGGCATGCGCCACCATGCCTGGCTAATTTTTTCTACATATTTTTAGTTGTCCAGCCAATTTCCTTCTATTTTTAGTAGAGACAGGGTCTTGCTCTTGCCCAGGCTGGTCTCAAACTCCTCAGCTCAAAAGATCCTCCCGCCTCGGCCTCCCAGAGTGCTAGGATTACAGGTGTGAGCCACCGCGCCAGGCCTGATTCCTTTTCTTAGATGAGAAGTTTGAAAACAAGAGGCTTCATTAACCACATCACATGATGTGAGAACTGACCACTCCAGAGGGAAGTTGTTACTCTCAGCACTCTCAAGGGGCAAACACACAGAAAACAATGTGGCCATGCAGTCACATGGACCCTGCCCTCTGCGGCAGAGGTAAGCAAAGCATGAGCAACAGTCATGTACAAATTAAGATCTGACATCACTTTCCAAATCAGAAGCAAACAAACCAAAGAACTAGATTTGAAGTTTGTTACCAGCACTCATACTGCCAAAATTAAATGGATGCAAAGAAATGCCTAAATATATGCTAAGTAATTTTATAAGTCACCATTTTCCCATATTAAAAATTGACCCAAAAAACCTGATGAAACAAACTTATTTAGAGTACAAAAGACTAGCAATTTTTTTCTTCAATGAAGAATTTATTTTTCTTTTCAAAAACCAGAGAACTAGAACACATTATCTGTACTACGTATTAAAATAAATATTTCAAACTAGCCTCTTCCACATCTGAAAAATTCACTGTGAGGAAATAAGCCTACAGGCACCTACTGCAAATCCAACATAAAAGGATCAATACTAGGGCAGAGGCACTAAATGCCAACACACAATCTATGGTTCAATATAGACAGGACCATACTGAGATGAAAATAAGGAGTACATTAATATGGAAGCATTAGTAGAAAGAGGTCATGATATCAAAATAAGTTGTGATCCATAATGTATTTGAGTCACTGACCTAAGTAATTACTTAATTTCTCTCAGTCTAGGCTTATTCATCTGTAAAACTAGAAACTTCTTACAAAATTCCAAGGATACTCAGAGGACACATGATTATAAATCCATGTACTGTAATAAGTCCTCATACAATAAATTTGGACAAGATCATTAGGAAAAGCTTGTATATACAAGCTTGTGGGATTTTCAAAGACACTCATTAAATCATAGCACTGAGAACTATTTCTCATGTGGAGTCAACTAGATACTAAGTTAAGTGTCCTCTGACATAAAAGAATGACAGCTTTCAAAGAACCCCAGTCTTCTAAAACTCTGAGTGACAGAGGCCTGTCATTGGTACTTAGCAACACAGTTAAATAATTCATGTAAATGTCAATCTCTGTTCCATTGTTATCTGTCAATAATCAACTAGGCTGGAAATCAGATCTTTTAAATCTCAAATGGTTTAAGTAATCAAGATGCCAAATTTCTGATACTTGCCCATATAAGTTTTATGGCTGGATTATAGAATTATGTTAGCCTGCTTAAGAGAACTTTTACAAAATTCTTCTATAAAAGGAGAATTTAAATACTATTTTCACCATTTAACTAATTTTTCCTAAATTGGTGATTCTACTGCTCCATCTACAACTGTCGCCTAGTTCCAGTCTTCTCATAAGTCCCCACACCTGTGGGGCAGTTGGCTGGGGTTATGCTGCAACCTGAAGCCAAATAAAGTGAAGCTAACTGGAACTGAACCAATGGTCATTTTGCAAGGACGCTTGAACTGTGAAGCACTCTGTATGAGGCTGGTTATTTTTAATAATATTCCTATTAAGTTTCAGTATTGAGCCACCATTATATTTTATTGTTTCTTAAAAACGAGAAAGGTGCAAGATATTTCCTTGGTTTTTAAAACTCACAAATGTAGTCTAATTCTTCTTAAGTGTAAACAACTCTTACCAACGGAGACAAGACCCAACTTAATAAAACTGCAGTGGGGGGGGCTCCTCAAAGTAGCTAACCTAGTACCAGTGATTTGGAACTACAGCTTTAGGTTCCTAGAATCTCAGGTTTTTAAAGCTCAACAAGTCCAAACTTTTATTCTACAGATTTTAAAGAAGGGCTTATGGTCTGGTTATAATAGCTAATGCCTACACTGTACTATGTACTGGGTACAGTTCTAAGTGCTTTACACTCACTTACTTACTTACTCCTTTAATTCTCAAAACAAACCTGAAACATGAAACAGAGGGAGGTCAAGTAGTTCCCCCAAGGTTACACAGCTATTAAGCAACAATGCCAGAATTCAAATTCAAGCAGTCTGGCTCCAGAATCTATACTCTTAAACCACCAGGCTCTACTGCTTTTCTATAGAGTGGTTTGAACCAGTCCAAGGCTCTTCCAGGTCTTCAGCTTCGGAGTTCCAAAGTAAGAACCTAATCCTCTGTAGTCCTTTTTCCAATTCCACTATGGCAAAGAATTGCAAATCTGACTTAAAAGTTCTTCCTGTATGTAACCTTAAGTAATTTGACTTTTGTATCCAAAATGGGTACCCTCTCCGGGAAACTAGAAGATGTAGTGGCCAGTCTGGAAAGAACTCATGTTACTTCTTGGTAACATGAAGGTTCCCCCCCCCCCACCCTTTGGCTTTTTGTTTTTTTAATTGCAAACCTGAACTACCTAAAAACATAAAAAGGAAATAGGCTACCAGCACTTTTTCTGAAAAAGCAAATATCTATTGCACTTTCATGATGCCTAAGTTGATGAAACTGAGCTAAAGAGGCACAGCTAGCTCTTTTTACCAGCTATTTCTAACTTATTCGGGGAGAAGAGAGACTCTCAGTTCATGCATCAGTATGTGTGTGAGAAATCAGTTAAGACAAAAATAGGGCTGAGGTGGCATATTACTCCATCTGTCCAAAGTGAGAGACTTAGAACCTCCACGTTATAAGTTAAAACCAGTATTACACACCAATTCTGCCCTGGCCGGCTTCGGTCTCTCCAGGCTGCAGGGAGGTGGCTACGTGGCGCTAGGAGGCATTTCCCCGGCCGGAGAGGTGGCAGTCCCAGCGGGTGGCATCCCCTCGCCTGGGGCCCTGCGGCAGGGCGCGCCCGGAGGTGGCAGGAGCTTCCCGGGGATCCCCGAGACGGAGAAAGTGTGGGGCGGCGTGCCCGGAGCCGCTGTGGGGCCAGGGCCTGCCTGCGCCCCCAGCCGCTGCGAAAACCCCTACCAAGCCCGCCTCCCGGCCTCAAGGGTCAGGCGACACGCCAGGGACGGGACCAGACTCCTGAGGCAAAGGTACCCAGGAGAGACGCTATCCTCTGTGGGCCACTCACCAGGTTGAGAGGTCCTTCCATTACTTCCATAGACCCCGGGATAAGCGGCGGCCTGAGGAAGGGGAGCAGCGGCCCCGGAGCACATGGAGGGGAGCAGTGGGGAAGCGCGACACAGTCGCGGAGACGGCGGCCCCTCTCCGCTCCCGGAGAGCCAGCGGCGAGCGCTCTGAAAGCAACAACCAAGCCACTTCCTCCTCCGGCGCCGCGCCGCGGGCCCGCCCCCTGCGCCGCGGCCGCCGCGGCCACGCACGACGCCATGACGTCACGCGCGCAGGCGGCTAGTTCAAGGTGGGAGGGAGGACAGGGAGTGAGTGGGGCTCAGGGAAGGAAGGGGACCAGCTGACGTACGCTTGCGTACGGTCAATCTTTCCTCTCGCGAGAGACGTCATCTTCAGCTTCTTGGCTACTACTCTGATGTCACGTGAGGCGGTGCGGCCTTGTAGTTTCTAGCTTAGAGTGGCTTTCTGCTCTCATATTTCTTTCCAGCCTCGCTTTTCCTCAAATCCACTCTGTTTAGCTACACCCTCTCTGGCTTTCCTGTTCCCACCTTTATTCTTGTGCCGGATTTTTGTTTCCCCCTCAAAAAAGCAGATTTGGAAATGCTAAACCACGCACTGGACTACTGCTGACCCCCCCTTGGAGGCTGACAAACATGAATGATAGATTCAGGGCTCTGCCCTCAAGTTACTCACAAACTGTTAAAATAATAAGGGTCACAGATAGCCAAATATAATACTCATTCATTTAACAATTAATTTGAGCCAACCCAACATGCAAGGTTCTTTCTGTCGTGGAATTCACTGACAAGAGTTGTGATTTCTGTGGCAAGGGGAACAGACAAGGAGCTGTTATAGATAGGAACCAGGTGGGTTGGGTGGTGAAGGAAGGCGTCTTAGAGGGCATGGGTTTTTTTGTTTTTGTTTCTTTAAGACAGAGTCTCACTCTCACACCCCAGCTAGAGTGCAGTGGCGTCATCATAGCTCACTGCAACCTCAGACTTCTGGGCTCAAGCGATCCTCCTGCCTCAGCCTCCTGAGTAGCTGGGGCTACAGACAAACATGGTGGCTAGTTTTTCTATTTTTGGTAGAGATGGGATCTAAGTCTTGCTCAGGCTGGTCTCAAACTCCTGGCCTCAGGCAGTCCTCCTGCCTTAGCCTCCCAGAGTGCTAGGATTACAGGTGTGAGCCAGAGGCCATGATTTTTAAGTTGAAACCTTGTAGAGCCAGCTAAGCAAAGACCCTTCTTGGCAAAGGAAATGTCTTGCATCATAACACTAAAGCAGGATAAACAGCTGCAGCATCCTTAGGATGCAGGAAAGAGGTGTAGGCCTCTGGCCCCATAAAGGTTTACTGAAGAATCATGAGGCAGATTGATTAATAGGAGGAAGGAGATACAAATGTATTTACCATGTATACACAGGAACCCTCGGAATGAAGATTCAACTCCCCCCGCAGGATTTAGAAGTTTATGTACCTTTCTGGTAAAATGGATTATAGGGGTGGGGAGAGAATTCTGTTTAGAGGGGGAGGATGAATGGATGGGAAACAAAGATTAACTGGTCAATAGTTCTTTTTAGAATTTGAATGAGTCTGAGAGAGGGGACATTATCTTCTTAAAGAGTCTGTTGTGGTGTGGTCACCTCCTTGGTCTTACCAAAAGGGGAAGGAAAGAACAATTGTTCTCTTAGGTGGGTCTGGACCTTAGGAAGATAAAGAAAGTTTAAATTTTTGTGGAGTGCTGGGAGGGGTAAGGTCAGAGAGACCTTGAGGCTTCTTCAGTTAATCCAGCATGTCAAAAAGCCATATTTTGGGGTAAAATATTTTCAATTTCCTTCAGAGACAAAAGTAGAAATCAAAGAGATAGGCAAGTTCCAGAACATAGATGACCCTGTAGTATACAACGAAGCATTTGGATTTTATTCAAAATGAATTGAAAAGTGAAGAATCTTAAGCTAGATAGTAATCTGCTTTATAGTTTTTGAAAGATCAATTTCCTTGCAATATGAAGAATAGATTGTAGGGGGCCTATGGTAAAAGAACCAAAACAAGCTAATTGATTAAGGGACTAATTACAACAGCTTAGACTGGAATGGTAGCAATGAATGGTTACCAAAAGTTCAGCACTTGTCCCCAGGGCTGGACAAGTGGTTTGAGGAGAAGGAAAGAGGAGTTTATTAATTTTCTGGGAAATGAAGAGTTTGGCACACTCCCATCTCAAAGTACCAATGTCCTGGCTCTAAGCAGAAGCACAGAGCTTTGAAAGGTTCTGATTAATCCCTTAGTCCCATATTTGGCTAAGACAATCTCATGACTTCTGCCTGGGCAATTCCCTGGAGCCATCTCCTGTGGCACAAAGAACAAAGGACACTTTGCTGCTCCTCCCAACTGCTGGCCTGAGGGAGGGATGTAGGTTTTAGTTCTCAACAAGGGTGAGGGGATTTTGAAGAGACAGAAAACATTTTTACCCTTTTTCAGGCCATTCTTTCTGTTACATGAAGATTCATTTATGCATCCATTCTTTAAATAGTTACTGTGTTTCTACCATGTACCAGAAACTGGAAGAGAAGTAGATATAGTCAAGATAAATTTTTGAGCATATAGTTGAAAGGATTTGGTGATCTATTTAAAGTAAAGAAAATGTATAGTATTTAATGTACAGAAAATGGAGGAATCAAGCCTCTAGTTTAAACAACCAAGTGGACAAGATAGGAAGGAGTTGATTTATAGGGGAAATCAAAAGTTCTATTTGGGGCACTGTATTAGATTCCTATGGCTGCTGTAAGAAATGATCACATATTTAGTGGCTTAAAATAACAGAAATTTTGACCTCTCGACTTCCAGCTCGACAGCTAGAGGCCGAGGGCAGAAAAAAAAATTTAAAATTAAAAAAAAATAACAAAAATGTATTCTCTTGCAGTTCTGGAGGCCAGAAATCCAAAATGGTTTCCATGTGCCAAGGTCAAGCTTTCAGCAGGGCCTTGCTTCATTCTTGTCTTTTCCAGCTTCCAGAGTTACATTCCCTGCATTTCTTGACTCACAGTGCCTTCTTCCATCTTTAAAGCCAGAAGCATAGTATCTTCAAGCCCTTTTTTGCTTTTATCACCTTGCCATTTCCTCTTAAAATCCTCTGCCTCCCTCTTAGAAGGACCCTTGTGATGACATTTGGCCCACAAAATAATTAAGGATAATCTTCCTATTTCCACATCAATTTAATCATATCTGCAAAGTCCTTTTTCCATGTAGGGTGACAGTCACAGGTTCCACACATTAGGACCTGGATATCTTTGGGGACCATTGTTCAGCCTACCACAGGCATTGAATCAAGAGAAAATCAATGACATACTTAAAATAGGATAATTCCAGAGAGGTTTAGTAAAGGGACTATTTATAAAGGTGTGGGCAGAGTTTAGGTATTCACATGAGAAAAGGCAATAATCCCAGGTGATTGAGTGTAATAGGCTCAATGAACAAATTTCAAGGGCCCATATGTTTTTTATACTCCTCTCCCTTAACTAACTTCTTGAACTTTTGAGTTGTTTTCCAGAAATGATGGATTTTCTGCAAGAGAAAGGAATTGAGATTCTGAAGGCCCCTGGGCAGACTTCCTGATACCCGGACTCATGATGCCCCTCGACCTGCCCCAAGGTATGGGGCCACTCCTTAAAAAGCCCATGATGTCCATTAGTTGGAGAGATGGATTTGAGGCAACTTCTCCTGTCTGTCGTATTAAAAATTCCTTTCTTCTTTGGCAATCCTTGTTGTCTCAATAATTGGATCTTTGTGTGACGAGCAACTGGACCTAGACCAAAACCCCCTTGCAGTTTCAACAAGAGAGAAACCTGAAATGACGGGGAAATATAGAGGGGTATAGTTTGAAGAAACACTGACCTTCAGTCAAGGACACACCAGCCTGAGGTGACCTTGCAAGGAGGATTCATGGAAATAAATAATCTTATCTCATCTTCTTCCTCTGACCTGATATTGGGTTCTCCATTGATCAAACCTATCCAGAGGTCAGAAAGCAAGGGAAGCCCATTGACGTAATTCATATAAATCGACCCCCAATAGCAGGGAGCAAGGTAGTGAGAGGTTAAGACTGAATCTGGAGGAATTACTACAAAATATCTGGCACATACAAGTAAGAAGCTTATTAACATCTGCTAAAACAAAAACTTAAGACAAATTTAGAAGAGTCTAAGCAAAGAATGATTCATGAATTAGGCAGCACTCAGAAACAGAAGAAGTTCAGAGAGCTCCCACCAGGAGCATGGGCAGTGAGCTGAATTGGCTGGATGTAAAAGTAAAGTAATTGCTTGATTGGCTGTAGCTAGGTGTTTACCTTATTTGGGTATGATCCAGTAGAAAGTCCCTGGTTGGTGGTTTCTGATTGGTTAAACTTAAGTTTTATTTTATTGCTTACACTCAATTGGGTTTTAGTTTGCTTAAGTAGGAATCCAAGATGCTGGAGCTGTCCCATCTAATGGCCTCCCAATTAATTATATTTACACATCCCAGTGGATATGTCAGGTAGGCAGGTAGAGATAAAAGACTGAAGCTCAAGAGAGGTCTAGGTGAAGATATTCATTTCAGTAGAGAGAGCACATATGCAGAAAAGAGCAGCAGACCTAGAACTGGTGTTGAGGAATGTCAGCAATTAGATTATCTGGTAGAAGAGGCAGGCAGAGTCAGTTAAGCATTGAAATCCAAGACATCCCATAGAGGATAAACATAGGACAATGGTGGAAGAGATCAAAGTGAGATAAATGAAAATATGTATATTCAGTAGGAAGACAATAGATGATTCAAAGATAGGATGATTGTATGAATGATGTTCTCTAAGAAGGTGAAGGAAGAATGGAATTCAGAGCCCCAGTAGAGAAACTGCAATGGGAAGAAAGCATGCTTCTCCACTTTAACAAGTGGGAAAAGGAAAAGATGGACATATAAAAGTAGTTGTTTTTTTACGGGGGAAATGGGAATTTGGGGTCAATTGCTGCTCATTTTAAAATGAGCATGAGATAAAATTATTAACTGAGAGCAGAGGGGATAGAGTTCATCTGAAAAGAAAGTCCCAGAGTGAGAAAGTTAACCTAACAGTGAAATGGTTAGTTAACCTAACCTCATTGTTAGGTTAATTCTGTGTCCATTTGAGGGATGAAATCATGAATGAGGTAAAAACTATTATCAAAGAGAAGTAAAGATGATGCCAAGGGAGCAGCAGTTTCTTTTCTCTCTGTAGGCTCAGAGAAGACAATGAAGGCAGTGACATTTGAGCTGAGCCTCAGGTTTGGTGGAGATCGGGTTAGTAATGAGGGGACTCTTTCAGGAAGAGGGCTGTCTGTGAGGGACCTGCATGTCCAGAATTCACCAGCTGCTTCTTCTCCTAGTTCTCCTATTGCAAACCAGATCCTGAAAAATTACCCTTGCTGAGCAAATGCTATCCTAGACCTGCAGTTTGGCCCAATCCCACTGCAAGCATCGACAGACACCTACCACCTACCCTTCAGAGGCAGCTAAAAGGCCTGAGGTGTGGCAGGAAAAGAGGTTAGCAGGAAATACAGAATGTCCCATTTGCAAATATTAATAGATAATCAGGCCTAATCCCCTCCCAAAGGTCCTTAATGCTTCTCCAGAGTGCACCACAAGGCTCAATTTCACACATTCCTTGGATGTTGGCTGCTCTAATCTCATACCCAATATTGTAATTTTCTCATCAGCGTTATGATAATCCAATCTCTTCTTGAACTACCCAAATCAAGGCAGAATGATCTGTTGTGAAATATTCTTAACCATTAGAAAGTCCTTCCTTCGTTTGAATTATAATCTGTCTTCCCATGACTGCTATGCCCTGAGTTTTGTATAAATCACTGTAACATTCCCTGCTACCGAAATGTAACATGTGCATATCCTTGGCTCGGCAGTCCCCATTCTAGGCATCTTCCCTGCAGAAATACTAGCACAAGTGTAGAAAATAAAGGTATGTGAGGCTGTCTGTGGGGCATTGTAATAGTGATCTCCCTAGTTTGGGGATGGTTCAAATAAAACTAGCTAGACCATTTGACAGGGCTGCTACAGAGGGGATTCTTGTATCAAATGGGAGCTTGGATTGATGACCTCAGAAGTTTGTCTAGGTTATAAGTCCTTGGTTTGCTCATTTATGGGAGGAGAGGGGAGCAGACCCTTCTTGTCTCACTCTCTGTCTTCTGTACCTCCATTGTTTTTCTCCCCCTCAGTACAGGAGCTCCATGGAGAAGAACCTTCACATGGTCCCTGAGGTGTCTGCGGCCACCTGCTCCGATTATGCTATAGAAGAGGTAGTCCAATGTGTCAGCCACACGTACTGTGTTTGTGGACCACCCAGTGAAGCCACCCCAAGCACACTTTCTTCTCTAGTCACACAATCTCCAGAGCCTGCCAAAGGGGCAGTAACAGGGGTGGCAGCAGTGCTGGGTGTGTGGCAGCAACCAAGTCCGCAGGCCCAGGACAGATCAACACAGCAGTGTTGGGCACAGCCAGCAAGGGCTCAGAGGGAAAAGGAGCCAGCATGGTCATGGCAGAACCACCACCGTGTCCTCAGTGCCACGTATTTCATGCAGGTCCTTGGAGGGTACTTCCAGCATGTTGGCAGGGGCTCCCGTGGGCTCTCCAGAAGGCAGAATGAGTGTGGTGACAACAGAAGCAGAGACTAGCAATGAGCCCGTTGTGAAAACAGCAAAAGGGCCAGTAGGGAGACCTCTCTACTCAGCCTTGCAGAGTGAAGGCTACATAAGTGAATGGAGCGAAAGCCTGAGAGTTTCCCAGGGCAGTGCTGAAGATCAGATGGAAAAATGGGAAGGATGAGAAGAGCACAGAGCACAGAACTCTCAATCAGAAGATCCTCTACCACAGCACAGGTGAAGCTTGCATCAGGACAAAGGAAGACAAGTCAGTCTGCAAATCATCTTCCTGCCAGTCCTTAGCCAGCCATGAGACCATAAGAAGTTTGCAAAAAGAAAAAAGGCTGGAGCATCCCGGGAGGCAGCAGACACAGCTTCTGCACTCACAAGAGCTTCAGGCACAGTCCCACCATAAAGGATTCTGGGACATTTCACAATTGGGATGGAGAAGCTGCTCTGCAAACTAGCTCAGATTCTGTTAAGTAAGAGACCCAGTGGGACTGGCTCTTTTTAAAACAACTTCAAAGCCAGCCTTACTACAGGGCCCTGCCACACAATAAAGAGGTGGACGCTGTGTCTAAGACTGTGGAGAGGGCAACATGGGGCCTCCTGGAGACAGCAGAGGGGGCCAGGGCTAGAGATGGCTGACCCCGTAGTATCCGAGACCAACCAGGTAACACGTGAAGCCGAGCCTGTTAAATAAGAACCAGAGCAGGAAGCTATCACAGGGACTTGGGGACATATCCTTAGAGAGCCAAACTCAGCTTTCCTTATTGCAGTTTAAATAAAGTAGAAAACCATACAATCTCTGAATGAAATGCCATCTGTTTGAATTTCCATGTCCCATACTCTGAGAGTGGCCTGCGATGTCAACTATGCTGCAGCCTGAGGCTCCTCCGGTGGGGCCCCACCTTACACTCATGTTCAACAGAGCCAGTGGGGACCGGCGTGGTGGCTCATGCCTGTAATCCCAGCACTTTGGGAGGTCGAGGGAGGAGGATCGCTGAGGCCAGGATTTCGAGACCAATCTGGGCAACATAGCAAGACCCTGTCTCTACAAAAATTAAAAAAAATTATCCAGGCATGGTGGTGCACACCCATAGTCTCAGCTATTCAGGAGGCCAAGGCCGGAGGATTGCTGAGCCCAGGAGTTTGAGGCTGCAGTGAGCTGTGATTGTGCCACTGCACTCTAGCCCAGGCAACAGAGTGAGACCCTGTCTCTTAAACAAACAAACAAAAAAACAGAGCTAGTGTGGGTGCTCCATCTCCCCTCAACCACTTTCTGGCTTTATTCCCCCAAGATGATGGCTAAAAGTCATAGACTACAGGCAAAAGCACCACCACCACCTTCTCCTCTTCCTTTTCTTCTCCTTGAAAGTCCCAGATCATAGACATTCAGTCTAGTTCATAGACTCAGCAAGGAGACAATTCATCTTCCTTCAAGATATTCAAGGAAGGAAGAAAGTATATAGCATACGTGTTGGCAATCAGAATGGGACGGTCTATCAGCTGGGCTTAGCAATTCCATTCCTTGCTATGTATATCCTGGAGAAACTCTCACATGTATGTTTCAAGAGAAAACTACAGGAATGTTTAAAGCAAAATATTATTAAATATGAAATATTTGATTTTGTATTTTGTAATAGCAAAACACTGGAAATAATCCAAATGCCTGTCGAGAAGAGAATTGTTAAACTATAGAATATATAGGCAGTGGGATGTTAGTATAGTAATGAAAATGAGTAACAACCATACACATTAAAATGGATGAGTCTCAACTAAGGTTGTGTAAAAAAACGTCACAGAAAAACACATGTGATAGAGTTCCGACTTACTAAATAAGAGCAAACAATGTGTTGGAAAAGTGAGAGAGGAAACAAGGGAGTGATATACTCAAAGTTCAGGCCCATTGTTGTCCCTAGGTAGGAAAGAGGGACACAGAACTCAGAGGTGTGCATAAGGGGTCACACCAGTGTTCTGCATCTGAGCAGGATGGTCAGTCCACAGGGGTGTTTACCCTTGCAATTTTTCACATTCTCCCCTCTTTGAAATAGGTGACCTTATGAGCACTGTCAGGTGGCAGTTATGATGAAGTTGTATTGCCTTAGAAATATTAATACTTTAACCAATTTTCTTTCACTTATGTTTCCCTTTTTATGTATGTAAAAGAGTGATATAGGACAAAAATATGCCTAGGTATGAAGAACCAACCCCTTTCACTATACATAAAATAAAAATTCTAAGTGGCAAAAACAATGGCTTCACTTCAGAGACAGCCAGGTCGCAGGCATAGTTGACATGTAGCAATACCAACATACCATCTTTCCTGCACTCACGAGGTGTGAGGGCTCACATTTCTGCTGTACCATTCTTCACCCCCGCCCCCTGCCCATTCCTTTAAAAAAAATTGTCTTTGTAGAGAAAGGATCTCAGTATGTTGCCCAGGCTGGTCTTGAACTCCCTGCCTCAAGTGATCCTCCCACCATGGCCTCCTAAAGTGCTGGGATTACAGGCATGAGCCACCACACCCTACCCCCTTTCATCAGATTCTTTTTTTTAGAGCAGTGCCTAGGCTGGAGTGCAGTGGCACAATCATAGCTCACTGCAGCCTTGAATTCCTAGGCACGAGCAGTCCTCCTACCGCAGATTCCCAAGTAGCTTGGGACTGCTCATGCCTAGCTAATTTATTTTTTTTAGTTTTTTTAGAGATGGGGTCTCACTTTTTGTTGCCCAGGCCGATCTTAAACTCCTAGGCTCAAGCAGTCCTCCTGCCTCAGCCTCCCAAAGTTCTGGGATTACAGGTATGAGCCACATGCTGCCCGGCCTCGCATTCCTTGATATGAAAGGGTCTGATAAGTCCTTCCCCATTTCCACCTTTATTGTGAACAAAAGAGAAGACTGCCTTTAGCTTTAAATGGAAACTAACTACAGTATAGTTTTATTTTGGTTTTAAGACCGAGTATGGTGTTGACCAGTAAGCCCCATCTTGCTTTGTGTTGATTCCAGTGCTTCTTGAAGATTTAAATTACTGTTTTTCCTGAAACTTTTAAATTATTCTCATTTCCCACTACTGATGGCTTAACTTTGTGCCATAAAGCATTTTGCAGGTTTCCAGGCACTTACATGTACATTCGCTTGTTCAATTCCAACATGCTCAAATTAGTGACTTGTCCAATGCCATAAAATTAGTAAATAGCTGAGCTAGGTCTTGAATCTAGGTCTGTCTGGCTGTAAGCCCAGTTCTTTTTCCACAACAAGCCGCTACATACCTACTGGAATGACTGGGTGTTGGTAATAGCAGAAATAGACTGTCAGGGTAGCCCACTGCAATCACATAGGTTATTTTTGGTTTTCCTAGGTTCACGGTCCTGAGTACTAAGAGATTTAAGCTAAAAAGAGAGTTGCTATTGTTAGTGGCTCTATTCTCCTCCAGTGTATTTGCCAAGAACTGTTCACGAACCAGACTGGGCAGGAATAGGCCATGTGAGAGACGGGAGGGTAGCCGTGAGGTCAGCAGGCTCTAACTCCTTGGACGCTGAGCCAAGTTGTTCAGTTGCTTCACCATGAGCCAGGATGAACAAAGCCAAGTGAAGCGGGAGTCAGGCATTCTATTCAACCAAGTTCAACAGAGGGGAGGCCAAGGAAAGTAGAATTTCAGGGCAGGTTTTTTATTCAGAAAGCCGACACTTGGAAAAAGGCAGCAAAAGGCAGAAAGGCAATGATTCCATCAATTTTGTATGAGAGCAGTGTTTCTCAAACAAGGAAGCAGAAGAGAGCTCTCCAGAATCCTAAGTGTCCTTAGACCATGTAGCTGCGGGTGCGCCAGTAAAGCTGCCTGTTTTTTTCCTGTCTATTAAAAAAAAAGTTATCTGTTGATCTACGCTGGGTCAGGCACAAGGGAAATCTCTTTCACCCACATTTTCTTTCCGGGCACTTTAGAACACTGAGACATCGAATCAAATCCTCTACAGCCATCATACTCACCACCCCCAATTACACAGACCTCGAACTTCCAGCTCTACCTCTTGCTCAGACCCTTTGATGCAAAATGCTAGTCAATCTGGACTTTATTTCAAATAGAATGATCACACATCAGGAAGGGATCAAGGGAATCATGAGGTAATAGAAGATGGTAGACAATAATGACCTTCAGTGTCGATGAGCGGACACTTAGAAACTAAAAGTTGGGGAAGAAATGATTGAAATCATAAGGCAGAGAAGTTAAGTAAATGTTCTTAGGTTTTCTGAGAGAGATCTGCCTCCAGCCTCCTTTTAAAAGTATTAAGCTGCTAAGTTGCCAAGATTCTTAAATTCACTGTTAATCTATCGGGTTCCTTCTGTGTTCTGTGCTCCCTGCTGCTGTCCCACCTAAGCAATACTAGCAGAGTGTTTGACAGTCCTGGGAAGCCCTCTGAGGGCTTCAGGGATGGGAAGTACTATAGCAAAACAGCACAGAAGAAATAAGAACTTTACCACTAATTGAATTTTCTAACTCCCACTTTCGCTATACTCTTTTTTTTTGAGACAGTCTCGCTCAGTCACCCTGGCTAGAGCGCGGTGGCATCATCATACCTCACTGCAACCTCAAACTCTTGGACTTAAGCGATCCTCCTTCCTCAGCCTCCCAGGTAGCTGGGACTACAGGTGTGCACCACCACACCTGGCTGATTTTTCTATTTTTGGTAGAGATGGGGTCTGACTTGCTCAGCCTGGTCTCAAACGCCTGACCTCAAGGAATCCTCCTGCCTTGGCCTCCCAGAGTGCTGGGATTACAGGTGTGAGTCAACACAGCTGGCCATATACTCTTTACTTCTGAGGTAATATTTTGAAATATTTTTTCCACCCTTTAGGGAACCGAAAATGCTTGGAGGAGAGGGATTGCTCTTGGTTTGTAATTCTAAAACTATGTATGCGTATGGTTCCCCAAAAAAATAAAGAAAAGAAAAAAAAGAAAGAATGAGAAAGAAGGAACAGAGGGAAGGAGGAAGGAAAGAAGAACGGAAAAAAGGGAAGGAAGGAAGGAAGGGTGGTAAGAAGGAAGGAAAGAATGGAGGCAGAGAGGGAAAGAAAGAAAAAGAAAATATGAGAGACACCTCATACCTCTACCATCACGTTTACATCATATGTTGTTGACATTTGGTCCAGAAGCAACTATGGGAAGAATGATGCAACCTCAGATGTTAGGACATCAGGACTGTGGCCAAAGAATTTTCATAGCATACATGGAGCGTGGCCAGACTTCAGCTTTGGCTAGATACTTAGTTATTCTGTGCTGTGTTCTCCTTCGCCAGTTCTAAAATCTGCAGGACTCAGACTTTCACAGCTTGATTGCTGTGTTTATCACACTCTTCTTTTCTAGTTCAGGTTTCTGGGGAAGGGAGTCAAGTAATTGGAGAAATGCACCATTTGGAACATTTCTGGTCACAATATTGAAATAATTTGCAGAACTCCCTTAAGTTCTTCAATCATCACAGAGCAAATATCCTACTTGATTTAATTATAATTATTGGCTGGATTTTACAGAAAGCTTATTTTGTAAACGCATAAATTCTTTTTTGGAGAGATAGGTGCATTTTTATAGCTTTTACCATTTTCATTAACAACTTACATTCTTCCTTTTTTCTTATGAACCTCATTGCACAGATTTGAATAAACTGTAATCCTTGGTTTATGCCAACTGTCATCAGTGGTCCATCCATGGTACTTTTTATTTGTATGTAGTTAATTTGATTTATGATATAATGAGTACCCATGAACCCAGTACTACTCCAAAACAAATCTAATATGAACATTCTTATACATGTGTTTGTGGAGTTCATGTGCATGCATTTCTGCTGAGCACATACCTAGGACTAGAATTGCTGTATCATGTGTTATGCATATGTTCAGCTTTAGTACATATTGTCAGACAATTTTCCAAAATGCTCACACCAATTTACACTACCACCAGCAGTAAATAATAATTCTACTTGTTTTAAATTGTTGTCAATACTTTGTATTTTTTTCTTTTCAACTTTAACCATTCTATTGGCTATGTAGATTGCCTTGCCCTTTAACCCCTTAAAATTCTTTATACTATTAAGGGATGTGCTCCTGAAGATAATCACTATTAACCTTTTGATTGCCAAGTCTGATGACTTTTTTTCAATGCTTATCCTTCACCTCTCAGTAACACTTAACACTACTTTCTTCTTGAAACACTATTCCTTTGACTTCCATCATACCACATTATCTGAGAAGGTATGCCTTTATCCACAATTCCAAAATCCAATATAGCCTGAAAACTGAAATTTTTATTGCTAATTTGGTGGCAAAACCTACCCTAAACTGTCATGGGACTATTTGAGACTATTTATAGTCCTTCTTTATGCCACTTAGTATGAATATTCACACGATTCATTGGACATTTATTAATGTGTTTGATTAGAAGATACTGCCCCAGTCCCTGTTCTATATCAACAGAATATAGGCACTGTAAGGGGCAGAGGCTTTTGTCCCCCTAAGGTTTGCTGACAAATCACTGACATGAGGCAGATTGATTGATACAAGTAAAAAGATACAGATTTATTTAACATGTGTACTCGGGAACCCTCAAAAATGAAGACTCAACTCCTCAATGGGGTTCAGAAGCTTCTATGCCTTTCTGGTAAAATGGGTTATAGTAGGGGGGAAAAGAGGAATCCTGTTCAGGGGTAATAAAGGATTACTAGGGAGGATGAATGGATGGGGAACAAAGATTAACCGTTAAATAGTTTCCTTTGGAATTTGAATGAGTCTGAGAGAAGGGACATTATTTTCTAAAAGAGTCTGTTCAGGTGTGGTCACATTCCTGGTCTTACAGGGAGGGGAAGAAAAGAACATTTGTTCTCCTAGGTGTGTCTGGATCTCAGGCAGATAAAGAAACTTCAGTGATTTGGGGAGAGCCAATGGTGGTGGATGGCGGAAGGTCAGAGGGACCTTGAGCCTTCTTCAGTCAGTCCAGCAAGTCAAAATGCCATATTGTGGGGTAAAATATTTCTAATTTACCTTCAGTACTATATTAGTCTTTTAAAATTAGTAAATTCTGAGCTCTGAAATATGTTGACTCCTAGAGTTTTGGGCAAAATCTTGTGCACTGTAGTTGAAAAAGCATAGTCTTTGGAGTCAGATGAACCTGGGTGTGGATCCCACTGCACTTAATGTCTTGAAATTTCAGTCGTTGTTGCGTTTTATTTCTAAAACAAGGAGCAAAATAGCTAGCTGATAAGGCTGTGAACATCTTGTATGACTCACACATGTACAACTCAATAAACTGTATTGAAAACTGAGCTTACTCCCCTTCCCTGACCATCTGCTTCTTTGTTCCCTATCTCAGGGCGTGGCACTAACTTCCCACCATCGGCTCAGCTCAGAACCCTAAACCTCATCCTCAGTTCATTCTTTATTTCCCAGTCCATTGGAAAGTCCTGTCAATTCTGGGTTCTGAAGATTTTTCCATTCTATATGCTTCTCTCTATTCCCACTACTATCTTACCTATTTTACTATAATGTAATGGGAATGGCCTGAAAAAGGGTAAAAATGTTTTCTGTCTCTCTAAAACCTCTCCCACTCTTTTTGGGAATTAAGACCTGCATCCCTGCCTCAGGCCAGTGGTCAGGAGGGGCAGGGGAGTGTCCTTTGATCTTTGTACCATACGAGAAGGCTCAAGGAAATTGTCTGGTTTGGAGGTCAGGAGATTGTCTTAGTGGCAGATGGGATGAATAAGAACCATCAACTATAGTTGAAGAGCAATAGCCTGAAGCTGTAAACCTCCCCTGTAAAAGCTCTGTATTGTTACCAAAAGTTCAGCACTTGTCCCCCAGCCACACCAGAAGAATGAGGACAAGTGGTTTGAGATGGAAAGGGAGGTTTATTAATTTGCGGGCAAATGAGGAGGTTGGCAGACTCCTGTCTTAAAGTACCATTGTCCTATATGTAAGCAGAACACAGAGCTTTTAAAGGGATCGTTTTTAACTTTGGGCTATTTCTGCTTGACTATAGATGATGGTTCTAATTCATCCCATCTCCACAAAGACAATCTTGTGACCTCAGCCTAGACAAGTCCCTTGAGCCTTCTCCTGTGGTACAAAGAACAAAGGACATCCCCCTGCCCCTCTGATTGCTGGCCCCAGGCAGGAATTCAGGTTTCAATTCCCAAAAAGAGTAGGGAAGGTTTTAAAGAGACAGCTTGTAATACACATTGCCCTTTTTCAGACCATTCCCTGTTATACTTCCTCCCAGCACCACCATTGGCTCTCCCCAAATCACTGAAGTTTCTTTATCTGCCTGAGATCCAGACCCATCTAGAACAACTGTTCTTTTCTTCTCCTCCCTGTAAGACCAGGAATGTGACCCCACCTGAACAGACTCTTTAAGGAGATAATGTCCCTTCTCTCTGACTCATTCAAATTCCAAAGGAAACTATTTAATAGTTAATCTTTGTTCCCCATCCATTAATCCTCCCTAGTAATCCTTTATTGCCCGTGAACAGAATTCCTTTTCCCCTTCCCATAACCCATTTTACCAGAAAGGCATAGAAACTTCTGAACCCCGTGGAGGAGTTGAATCTTCATATTTGGGGGTTCCCGTGTATACACACCAAAATAAAATTGGATAGCTTTTCTCTTATTAGTCTGCTTTAGATTTTTCAGTGAACATTCCAAGGGCAAAGAGGAAGTTTTTCCTTCACCCTAACACTTTCAAACCTTCCAAGATTCTCAGCTTACCTCTCTAGACTCATCTGGAAACTATGGTCCATTTCCTAATGTGCTGTACTCTCTTGTCCCCTGGACAAGAAGGTCCTTCTTGACCAGGCTTTACCTGTAGTCTCAAACATTCTTTTTTCTACTCTTTACCTGGTTAATTCCATTCAAACTTCAGATCTGATCTTGGATGAAATTTCTTTCTGGAAACCTAACCTGTTAATGAATTGAATTATATTCTCCCAAAATTCACAGGATTAAGTTTTAAACCTCAGTGTGACTGTATCTGGAGATAGGACTTTCAAGGAGATAATTAAGTTGAAATAAAGTCATAAGGGTAAGGCTCTAATTCAGTAAGGGCTGTTGTCATTATAAGAAGAGGAAGAGATACCAAAGGTAGGCATGCACAGAGAAGGCCTTGTGAGAACACAGGGAGAAGGCTATCTGCAAGCCAAGGACAGAGGCCTTTGTAGAAACCAACCCTGCAGGCACCTTATCTCAGACATTCAGCCTCCAGAAAATTTTGTGAGAAAATAAGTTTTTGTTGTTTCAGCCACCCAGTCTGTGGTCTTCTGTTATGGCTGCCCTAGCAGACTAACATGTAATCCTTCCTCTGTCTTATAGTATGCTGTAGTTTTTCCATTAGAACCTTCACCGCATATTATAATTATCTGTCTTCTGTCTCCTTTTAGATTGGAAGCCACCGAAGGGCAGGGATTTGTCTTTCTTCTTCATTACCGTAGATCTAGCACTTAGCATAGCAGCTAGCACTTTTTTTTCTTTCTTTCTTTCCTGAGACTAGGTCTCACCCTGTTGCTCAGGCTGGAGTGCAGTGGCATCGTCATAGCTCACTGTAACAACCTCACACTCCTGGGCTCAAGCGATCCTCCTGCCTCAGCCTCCAAATAGCTGTGACTACAAGTGAGCACCACCACACCCGATTAACTTTTATATTTTGTGTAGAGATAGAGTCTTGCTATGTTGCCCAGCCTGGTCTCCAAGTCCTGGCCTCAAGCAATCCTCCTGCCTTGGTCTTCCACACTGCTGGGATTACAGGCATAAGCCACCACACCTGGAAAGCAGCTAGCACATTGTAAAGCAAAAGACAAACTATTTTCTTTCTGCTCACACTGAGCACAAAACACTTCTGTGACCAGATGTGTGGGTTTTTTCCCCCACACACCAAACAGTGCTCCAGCTGATACCCACTGGGTGTCCTGTAATTCATTTCAATTCTGACACTATCTGGAGATAGCAACAGATCCCACAAGACTGTCCCTGCTTCAGATGCCAATCACAAGTCCCAGGTTGTGACCTGCACTTGTGACCAACCACTGACTACAAATTGGGATTCCCACAACCCTCCTCCAGGATTTGATAATTTGCTAGGATGGCTCACAGAACTTGGGGAAACACTTTACTTATGTTTACTGGTTTATTATAAACAATACAGATGAACAGCCAGATGAAGAGATGTAGGGCAAGGCACGGGGACGGGTGCAGAGCCACCTCCTGGCACCTCCACATGATCAGCAACCAGAAGGTCATCAAATCCTGTGGTTCAATTTTTTTTTTTGAGATGCGTTCTGTTATGTTGGTCTCGAACTCCTGGTCTCAAGCTATCCTCCTGCTTGGGCCTCCAGAGGACCTGGGATTACGGACATCAAGAATTCTTATAAAGCTTAATCTCAGCCTCATCCCCCATCTACTCTCCTGGGAGGTGGTGGGTGGGCCTGAAAGTTCCACTCCTCTAATCTTCTAATCACTTGGTCTTTCTGGGGAGCAGCCCTATCCTGAGGCTATGCACCTTCAGTCACCTCATTAACACAAACTCAGGTGTTACTGAAAGGGGCCCATTATGAGTAAGACTCAGGTCACTCAGGAAATTCCAAGGGTTTTTGGAGCTCTGTGACAGGAACCTGGCACTTAGAGCAAGTTTATTTCTGATACCACACACGTAAATATTTTTGAATGAATACATTAATAAAGTAGCACGTTAATGTCCTCGCTTAGTTCTCAATGCATGTTAACAGTCAGTAAGTGTGAGATATCTTTCCTTTCTCCTGTTTCTGATTGCTTTTTCCTGTCACAGACTTCCTTTCCTATCCAGTAAATGTAGTTGCAGGTTGGGCCTATTATTTCTACGTAGATACGTCCAAGCATGTCTGAAGATCTTGCAGGACAGACCCACTAGCCATTTGTGTGCGTGAAGGGCTAAGAAGATTCCTGAGAATCCAGATACGATATTCTTGACTTAAGAGTGACAAGTCTTGGTAGTCACTGGAGAGAAACGGCCCCCAGTGTGGCATGCATCTGTTACTAGGGGAGCCTGCTGACCTTTGTTCTTCTTAATAGAAGTCAGCTCTAAAAGGTAATGTATTAGTTTTCAAGAGCTACCATAACAGACTCCCACAGACTGAATGACTTAAACAACAGAAATTTTTTTTTGCAGAATTCTGGAGGCTAGCAGTCTGAGATCAATGTGTCAGCAGGATTGGTTTCTTCTGAGGCCTCTCTCCTTGGTTAGTAGATGGCTGTCTTCTCCCCGTGTCTTCACGTGGTCTTGCCGCTGTACATATCTGTGTCCACATTTTCTCTCTCTCTTTTTTCTCCTTTTTTGAGACAGAGTCTCATTCTGTCGCCCTGGCTAGAGTCCATTGGTGTCATCATAGCTCACTGCAACCTCAAACTCCTGCGCTCAAGTGATTCTCCTGCCTCAGCCTCCCAAGTAGTATAAACAAATAAAGATTTGATTTCTGGAGGTCGGTTTGCCAGCATAGTTGGCACATAAGTGGAAGATTTTCTTTTCTGTATATAATAGATAAGAGGGACTCATCTTCCCTCTGGGTCATTCCTTGTCTGAAAGGGAGTACAAATCCTTTCCCATTTTCAACTTCATAATGAATGAAAGGCAAGTCTGCCTTTAATTTTAAACAGAAACTAACTGTAGATTTAATTGTTTGCTTTACAACTGAACATGATATTGAATGGGTGGTAAACCTCATTTTGATTCAAAGTCTTTGGCCCTGGAAGCAGTCTTAATTACCTCTACTATCCCCCACAGTGGCTTGTCTAATACCAAAGTATTAGATGCAGTAAAATATCATACATTCTTTTTATTTATTTATTAAAACATTTTTTTCACGTGCCAATGTCCCAACATGTTTGAGGGAGGCAGAGCTCTCACATGAGCATGAAAACCTAGTCATCACGCTTATGAGCTAAAAAAGGATTAGTATAATAAATTCTTAAATGAATACATTTTAACATAACTGAGTGACCCTTAACAGTTAAACACAAGCTAAAATATGTATTTAAAGGTCTTTATCTGTGCTTTTATGTTAAGACATCTCAAACAAGAATGTATCCACTCCCACCTTATGGTGCTCTGAGGATTTCCAGGATGCGGGAATACTGCATTGTCAATATTACTTATGAGTAAGCAATCAAACACATTGTTTTATTTGAGTCTCAGACTTTTTCCTCTAACGTTTCATGCATCAACCATGATAAATTTAATATTTAATATCAAATTCCAAAATGTTCTCTAAATACTCAGAAACAACTGAAGGGATTTGGTTTTTGTAACTCTAACAGAATTAGTAAACTTGGTTTTGTTTTGTGCTATTTTGTTTGGTTATTTTCCTTTTAGTAGTAGTTAAAAGAAATTAATTCTTAGCAATAAGCAATAATCAAAGTATCCCCAGAACAGGGCCAGAGCATTCAGGGCTAGATTGGACATTCAGGCAGGCCTTGGAATGTAGACTCTCACACGTATCTCCAAATGAAATTAGTCATACACGCTCTGAGATACAGACAAGACTGATGACGCAAGGCATTTATCACATAACTTCAAATGTGCGTCCCCTCCTGGATGCCATGCGTGTGGGGCATTGTAAATTGATTTGTCTTCTAAGTCTCACAGTTATCTTTTTTCAAATTTGTTTATTGTGGTAAAATATACGTAACATAAAATTTACCATCTTAACCATCGTCAATGTACAGTTCAGTGGCATTAAGTACATTCATTTTGTTGTGCAACCATCACTACCATCCACCTTTAGAGCTCTTTTAATTTAAAAAACCCTGAAACTCTAAACCCACTAATCCATAACTTCCCTCTCCCCCCATCCCAGCTCCTGGCAACTACCATTTTACTTTCTGCCTCTATAATTTTGACTACTGTAAGTACTTCATGTTAGTGGAATCGTACAGTATTTGTCTTTATGTGACTGGCTCATTTTA
>NW_012135525.1:1707974-1711031 GCF_000956105.1 Propithecus coquereli
TCAATACGTGGGAGGCATACATTGGTTTGGCCCAAAAAGGTGGGCCATCTCAAAGCGGGGGCTTACAGGTTATAGGTGGGTTAAAAGATTCTTTGGCCTGTAATTGGTTAAAGACATGAAGCTTAGTCTAGAGGCTTGGAATGTTTCAACATAAGGAGCTCTTTATCAAAGATAAGCCACTGAACATAGATTTGTTGTGTAAATTGAGGACCTGCAGATTTGTCTTGCATACCCTTAGGCCTGTTAATGGGTTATAAAGGATGTCACCAAGAAGGGAGCGGGGTATGATAAGGCATGTCTGACCTCCTTCCTCCTGGCAGGCAATTTAGTTTTAGGGTATTCCTTTGGCCACGAGGGGGTCCATTCAGTCAGCCGGTGAGGGAATGAGCCTTAAAATTTTATTTTAGTTCACACCGATAACAAAAATAGTCGATTAACACATATTGTGTATGTTATATGTATTATATGCTGCATTCTTACAATAAAGTAAGCTAGAGAAAAGAAAATGTTGTTAAGAAAATCAAAAGGAAGAGAAAATATACTTACTATTCACTAAGTGGAAGTGGATCATCATCCTCATGGTCTTCACATTGAGGAGGCTAAGGGGGAGGGTAAGGAGGAGGAGAAGGTGGGGTTGGCCTTGCTGTCTCAGGGGTGGAAGAGGCAGAAGAAAATCCACATACAAGCGGACCTGCACAGTTCAAACCCTTGTTGTTCAAGCGTCAACTGCATATATACACTGGCTTTAAATGCCGGATTTTTAACCCAGCCTTTTCTTTCCCCTTGAACTCCAGACAGCCTATTTCCTATTTGGGTACCTGGACGTCTAATAGGCAACTCAATGGAACATGTCCAAAACAGAGCTCTTAACACTCACTAAATCAAATAAACAAAAACTATTCCTTCCTCAGATTTGCCAGTGTAGAAAATGGCACCAACAGCCACCCAGTTGCTCATGTCAAAACCACCAGGGGTCATCCTTGACTACTCCCCCCCTTACACCCTTCAATTCAAGTTTATTACCAAGTCCTGTTGGCTCCTCTCCCGAATCTGTCCTTTGAGCCATCCATTTCTCTCCATCTTTGCTGCTAACACCCTAGACCAAGCCACCATCATTTTTTCCTGAACACCTGTAAATGGTCTCCCAGCTGGTCCCCCAGCCTCTCCTCTCATAGCCCAGCCCATTCTCCACAGCCACGGAGACTAACCAAAGTCAAATAATGACTTTTCCTTGCTTAACAACCCTCTTCCACACCCATTCCCTCCCATCGCACTCATAGTACAGTCCAAATCTTTACTTTGGCCTGTAAGGCCCTGCATGGTTTGACTTCTGTCCACCTTCCCAAAGCCATATTTCACCACATTCCTCACTAAACATAGTCTAGTCCTTACAGTCTTTCTGCTCCCTTTTTTTTTCCCCAGAGACAGGATCTTACTCTGTCACTCAGGCTGGAGTGTAGTGGTGTCATCTAGGTCACTGCAACCTTGAATTCCTGGGCTCAAGTGATCCTCCTGCTTCGGCCTCCCAAGTAGTGGGACGACAGCTGTGTTCCACCACACCTGACAGTACTGCATGACTTCGAATGTCCCACTGAACACTTATGCAGGGAAACATCTGTTCCAAGAACCCACTCCATAAAGCCGTAGAAATCTAATGGCTAGGTATCGTTTGCTTGATTTTAGCACCCACTGAAATTTTGGGAGCTGCGATTACTATGTAAATTGATGAAAGCTAATCCTTTGTTTTGTTTGAAGCATTACCTGGAGTTGTTCCCTATTTAAGTAAATCATGTCATCGAGGGCAATGCTGCTGGTGCTATTGGAGTCCCTCATAGCACCCCTATAATCAGTGCACGTTGGCGGCTATTACGTTCACGGTGACTCAATGTGTGGAAGCGAACATCTGACAGCCTCACTATGTCGTCAAGCATAGTCATGCCCAATCATTTACGTATTGAAATGGATCTTTTATTAAAAATACGTCCTCTTAGTTTTCTTTATTAGAGTTAGGAATACATATACAGCATTCCTAATACAGGTATACGCTCACATTAGGTAAATGTAGGTAAACTGTATCACCGAAAAATTTCATTTATAGTCACAAATGCTGTTATGAAATATGTGTTGTTAATAGAGGCTGTCGGGTCTGACGGAGCTGAAAAACACTGAGTAGAGAGTAGAATGGTGGTTACCGGGGCAGCAGGTGGCGGCTGGGGCAATGTTGGTCAAAGGGTACAGAATTTCAGTTAGGGAAAGCGGCGAGTAAGATGGAAGAGGAGGAGGTCGCCGAGAGCCAGCAGTAGGTGGCCCACAGTGGGGAAACCAAATCTCCTCCCCAAGTGCCACTGTGATTCAGGACGATAGCCTTCCCACCGGTCCCCTCCGCAGATCCGCATCCTCGAGAGGCTCACGAGCGACGGGGCGGGCAGCAGCCCCAGCTCCGCCTGCAGGCCAGCCGCTCCGGCAAGCCCCGCGCAGCACGCCCAGACCCGGAGGCCCACCCTGGGCAGCGCAAGCTATGAGGGGGAGCAGGAGAAACCCATCCTTGACAGGCCAACCAGGATCTCCCAACCCAGGCAGCAGGCAGCCCAATAACGTCAACAGACAGCCTTTCGGTCCTGATGGGTCACAAGACTTCGAACAGCACAAGTGCAGACAAGATAGGATGCTGCCGCTGCTGCCGTCACCGCCCCCTGGGTCGTCCGCCACGGGTTGCACTGCCGTGGCAGACAGCTGGACTTGAGCAGACAGAACGACCTGATTTAATCACACCGTGATCTCCCTTGATCCACCCACTGCGACCTTGAACCCCGTGCACTGTGACCTCCCTCTTCCCCCTCTTCCCACTGTGATTGGCATGTTGACAAGGGCCGTCCAAAGTCAATGGAAAGAGAAAGGGCGGGGGTTAGGGGACGTTGGGGGATCCACTAAGGACTCAGAGTAGAAAGCCAGACAGTGCCACTTGGCCACTTGGGGTAAGCCAGTGTCAGCAATAACAGTTTATTTTGCTCACTAATTTGGGATTTCAAAACACAAATGAGAACTCCTGCCCGCCCA
>NW_012135525.1:1718591-1719721 GCF_000956105.1 Propithecus coquereli
TTTTAACAGATTGGTACATTTGCTGTAATTGCATATTGCTGCTCACCCAGACTGCAAAAGTTCGCGTTCCTGAAGCAGGAACAAAGCAGTATTTCCACTAGCCTGCTATTAATTGGAAAAAATACTAGGAGGTGGAAAAGTCAAAGGAGACCCAATGGATCATCTATCTGCCAAAGGGTAGACATAGCTGGGGCTTTTGGTAAGTCAAAGGGGAGTTTTCAATAGCTTTAAAATTACAAAATTTACCTAATCCATAGGTGCAGGTCAGGACTGACTAAACAATAGGAAAGCAAATAAGGCATTGGGACAAATTCAGCCAAGATTTTTCTGGCTGCTTTGACCACCGTCAATCACAATGTGGGTTTTCAATGATGTTCCTTTTTAGCCAATGACAATCATTCTTATCTATCATAGACTGTCACAGAACATGCTCTTATGGAACTAATGCAGCACATTAAGCATCATGAAAAATTGCTCTGGCATGTGCTGAGGATTTAACTTCCCAGTTTTTGGCACCAAAGGCCTGCTTCCCAACTCTGCTCTCCTCCTTCCACCAGGCGTCCTGGGCAAATACTCCTTAAACAAAGACACAGCAGTAATAGAGCAGTCGCTGTTGCATTCTCATGTAGTTTCTAAATACGTCCTCTAGGTGTCTTCAGTGACCAGCATTCGTGGAGATTTTCACTTATTTCAGCCCGCTGGCCGGGTGTGAGTTCCGTTTGTAAGAACAAGTTCTGCAATCGCTTCTTTAGAGCATTCTGATGACCTAGGATGAAGTATTTTGAGCAATAGGTATTTCTAAACATTTGAAAAACTTTTCAGATTCGTTTTAGGTAAAATGCTGATGTCGTATTTCTACAATGTGACTCCTCCAAAAACTTTCTGCTAATGTAAATGATTTAGGTTAAATTGTTTTAAAAAATCCCTTTGGGGCTAAAGAAAGCACTTTTTTTTTTTTTTTTCGGGAGGAGGGGTTAAGAAAGAAAATGTGTGATTACTGAAAAGTGTGAATCTAGTCTGTATTATGAAAATAATAGCAGGCACAAAAGACAGAGTCCAGGAAAACTCTGCAGTAGGCTTTGGTTGTCAGGCCGTGAGCCCCAAACGATCATGTTTTCCTTTGTTATTAC
>NW_012135525.1:1719771-1721923 GCF_000956105.1 Propithecus coquereli
TGAGTCATGGCCATTTGGGCATCAAAATTAAGTTGACCTCTTTTTGACTTCCCAGGTTGCTGGGACAAGTAAGGTACAGATTATATACACCTGATCTCATTTTAGTCCTCCAGATCTTTGACATAATCTGTAAGAATAGTTATATAAGAGAGAGTATTGAACTACGTGATAGTTGTGTTGTCTCTTTCACCTGGTCCTAATTGGGAACCACCGTATACGGTTGTGAATGTCAAGGACTCCCAGCTGTGGGATCGGTGGGCATTGAAATCCAGCCTTTGCTTCACTTGCCAAACCTCATGCCCTAGCATGGGCTTCTTCTGCCTAAAGGAGAAGTACTTTTTCCTAATTGATAGACAAATACTCTCTGCTCACCAAGCGTTGGGACTGTGGTCTGCCTGAAGGTTATGTTTTCTACTGGCACAAAATATTTGTATGAGCTAGTGGAGTCCCTGTGTCCCTTCCTTAATTCTTCTGACACATTCCTTCTGTTTACCTTGGGGCCTCTGTGATGATGTCTCTAGGCATAGCCAAGGCCACAGTGGCAACTATGCCACCAGCACATGCTCAAAACAGCTGGAATAGTGCTCCTTGCATGGATTTAGAGCCAGACCACTTGGGCCCAAATTCCACCTCTGCTACTTACTAGCTATATGTGAACTTGGGCAAGTAATTTAATCTTTCTGTGCCTTAATTTCCCCACTTGAAAACAGGGATAATAAGAATAATACTCCCCTATTAGGGTTGTGAGACTTAAAATGAATTAATATATATAAATTGTGGTATCTGATGTATAATAAACCCTATACAAAGGTTAGCTGTTGAGGTGTTCCCTTTTCTCATACTGCTCATTTCTGAGATATTAAATATTTACAAAAAGCGATGCTGCCCACAGTGATCTTCAACACAGCTATTCCAGAGGCTGAGATGGCAGGATCTCTTGAGGCCAGGAGTTCCAGGCTGCACTATGAATGTGCCTGTGAATAACCATTGTACTCCAGCCTGAGAAGCATAGCAAGACCCTGCCTCTAAAAACAAAAGTAGAAGAAAATGATAATACCGTATGGATGCTGGGGTAAACTGAAGAGGCATGCCTGGCCAGAAGGACCAATCTAGGGTCTTACTCAGACCCTACAGCCTGTCCTGAGACCTGAGGGGGATCAGTAGCTCCATTCACCTGTAACCCTTTTATGGCACACCTGCTGGAAGTTCTTAGAAAAGAAGAGATCAGTAAGGGCCAGATAACTGAGAAAAGTTTCATGGAGGTAGAACTTGGCTTTGAAAGGTGGGTAGGCTGGGGAGTCAGTGTTGATGGGAAAAGACATTCCAGCAGAGGAAATGATGTGAGCCCAGGCAGAGAGGCGGGGGCGAATGCAAGGTCTATGGGGCACAGGGAGGGGTGGAAACAGTGACAAATGGCAACAGGGAGTTGATGTTGAAATGCAGTGGGATTTACCCAGACTAACCCCAGAAGAGAGAAAGCTTAGAAAACTACTACATTCAGGCTCAGGGAAGAAGGTGGTAAATATTTTTAAAAAGTCTGTGTGTTTGGGAGGGTGAGGAAACAGAGACCTGTTTACAATGCTGGTGCCATGTATTAATAAGTGGCAATAACCTCTTTGGGGGAAATTTGAAAGTTTCTAGCATAATTACAAATGCACATGTCCTTTGACCCAAAATTCCACTTCAAGGAATTTATTCTCTAGATTTAGGTATGTACAAGGTTATTTACTGTACCATTCTTGTACTATTAATAGTAAAGATTGGAAACAAGATTTGGAAACAACTTTTGAATATCCACCACTAGGGGGGGCTCATTAAATAATGTTCGGTACTTCCCTTCCTGTGGAATACTATGTGGCTATAAAAAAAGAAGGAGAGAGCTCTGTATACTTCCTGTTTTCAAAGATAGATTGAGTGGAAAGAGCAAGATACAGGATACAGTGTTTAGAATGCTCATGAAGGTGCAGAAAACAAAGGAAAGAAAAGGGCGTGTGTGTGTGTGTACGTTTACGTATAAAATAAAGGATACATAAAAAACTGATAACATTGGTTGTTTCTGAATCAGGAAACTCGTTGCTAAGGGACAGAAGTGGGAGGAAAATTTTTTATAGTGTATCTTATTCTTCTTCGGAAAATTTGAACTCATGTGGAT
>NW_012135525.1:1725098-1727478 GCF_000956105.1 Propithecus coquereli
CACCACGCCTGGCTAATTTTTCCTATTTTTAGTTGTCCAGCTAATTTCTTTCTATTTTTAGCAGAGACGGGGTCTCTCTCTGGATGAGGCTGGTCTCGAACTCCTGAGCTCAAGCGATCCTCCAACCTCAGCCTCCCACAGTGCTAGGATTATAGGTGTGAGCCACCACACCCAGCCTAGGAATGTCTTTTATAGTATTTTTTTCCCCCGTCTTCAGTGGGTCCAGTATAGGGTTCAGTATTACATTTAGTTGTTAAGACTATTTAGCCTCCTTCAATCTGGAACAAATCGCACAAGCTTTCCTTATCTTTTATGATACTGGCATTTTAAAAAGAATATAGTTTGTCCCCCTTTTATAAATACGACATTTCTCATTTTGTGTTTGTCTGCTGTTTCCTGGTGGTGGATTGAGGTGATGCATTCTCGGTAAGGCTACTGCATGGGTGATGTGTCCTTCCAGGACTTCCCTGCTGCAGGCCTGCAGCGTCCACCTCTCTCCCATGGGTGGTAGTGACTTCGATGCCCTGGTCAAGGCATTGCCTCATCTCCCCACTAGGTAGTCTGTCTCTCTCTCAACTAATAGGACTATGCAAATATCCTGTGTTACCAAAATTTCCTTCAAGATTTTAACATTCATTGATGACTCTTTTCTGGTTAGCTTTTAAAAATGGTAGTTGCAAAATGATAGTTTTCTAACTCCAGTATCACCTCCATATCCACCGTTCAGTCCTCTTTGCATCTACTGTAAGCAAGAGATTTCTCTTTTTATTTTTTTGTCCATCTCTCTATCATCATCATCATCATCGTCATTTTTCTATTCTTGTGTTTTTGCAGTAGACCTATGAATTTCTATTTATTCAATGGCTTATAACTCATCATTGGTGCTTGGACTTCTGAGGCTCAAATTGTCCCAGATTGGGCTGGGTGCAGCCAATTCAAGCTGGCCCTTGTGTCCTTGTAACATGCCCTCGTTATTGTTTAGAGCACTTTCTTACTCTCTGGCACAGCCAGATATCCCACGCTCTTTTGCACCTGTCCTGCCCTGTCCCTGGAATCAGACATTTCTCTGAGAATCTCTGGTTCCTTTTGATGGACAACAATATTACAGACCAAGATCTGGGTGCTCTTGGGGTTGGGGGTCTTTGCCTCTTGGCCCTGTTAGCATATAGAGCTAAGAAGTACACGCATGTATATATGCATATGCATACACACATACAGGTATACATTTATAATATATGTGTGCATGCAGATATACATATATACATATACATATAGTTATTTTAGAAATCATAGTTCACACCAATACCTCCAAATCCAATACAATCCTCTAGGGTCTGTATTTGTATGTCACTTATTCCCCAGTGAGAACCGTGGCTCTCAGCAGTATCAACACGGTTACTCCTTTCGAAAGCACTTTTTTTCAGCCTTTCATATTTGGCTGCAAACACCATAGACAGTTATTTCTGAAAAGCTTGTTATGTGTACTATCAAGAATAATGCAGAGACAATCTTCCACCCATTGAACAACGCTAAGAAATGGAAAATTCTAAAAAGAAAATTTTCTTTGAACATTAGGGACTTTATACTTCTGAAGCACTAATTCTCATATAATCTGATGAAAATTGGAATTGGGTTGAGCAGAACAAGCACTTTGAGTTAGATATAAAGACAAAGTAGCCAGCTGCCTGGCACCATTCAGGGCGGGGTGGGATTTTAGCTTCTTGTTCTACATGACTCAGTTTCCTTCAACATATTCTCCACTAGGACATGGGACAGGAGGAAGACATGAGGAGACTGAGGCTGGAAGGAAGCCAGGAGCCTCTGGTAGGAGGGAACTGGCACTTGAAGGTTGTTGTAAGCATGGAGCCCACAAGGTCTGGTTTCTGCAAATCAGTTTTAGAGCCGCAGCTGGATGGGTACATGCCTCGGTCCAAGCTAGATTTTATGGTATTGAGTCATGAAGAATTTCCTGAAAAGGAAAGCTTATTCCATTATTGGAAATGAATTGCAGTAGAATTTTGCCTCCCTGAACTTTAAAATGAGAATAGGTTACTTTTAGTTCAGAATTCTTTGAGAAAAGCCTATCTGAAGGTTGACAGTTGATTGAAAGTATCTCCAATGTCTTTCAGCCCCTAAGATTCTGTCATGCTATGAGTGAAGAGATAACTGCATCAATTACTGAATTAGTTTCACAATTGTCTAATTAAAGTGCAGGCATTCCTGGAGTGATATTCCCTTCACAGAGAAATCTCCTCCGTGGACCCGGACCTCCGGCTGTAACTACTGCTGTCTTGTGACCTCTCTGTTCTTATGTTCTTTCAGATTCCCTGGCTACTCTCCATGTTGCAGCAAGACACCAGGAAGGGGCCACTGCCATTTC